>NC_045140.1:16608040-16911732 GCF_008831285.2 Nymphaea colorata
TCATCAATCTAGGGCTTGAATTTTTTATTCCTCTAGCTTGGGTTGTCCCTTTATTGAATTGTCTTTTGGTTGTCTTTTATTTCCAAGAGGCCTCTACATGGTGGAGGCTTGATTTCTCATTTTGGATTTGAGACTGACTACATAAATTTTATATGAGGTAAATGGTTCCAGCTTGGTGTATTTAGACAATGCAGCTACATCTCAAAAGCCATATGCTGTTTTGGAAGTTCTTCATGATTATGTGAGGGCTACAGCTCAAATGGTCACCACAATATTCATTATTTAAGGTATCCCAACATAACGCCCCATACCTACCCTTACCTCCTCTCTCTCTCTCTCTCCCTCCCTTGTCTTGATTGCTTGCTCACTCACATGCATGTTCACAGTTGGACACCCACAATGATGCACTCTTCCTGTTTGCAAGGAAGCAAGAAAAAGAAAATTCCTTGTTCTAAAATTATATGTTTTTGTATATCAAGGAAGGAAAAAAATAAGGGTAGTTCATTGGGTGCATGGTAAATCATTTGATTTAATCTTTTTTCAATAGTTTTATTATTTGGCGTATTAAAAAAATAAGGGTAGTTCATTGGGTGCATGGTAAATCATTTGATTTAATCTTTTTTCAATAGTTTTATTATTTGGCGTATTGTGCGGTAAGTATTTGAAAAGACCCTGGAACCTTAGTGTCGTCTGTCATTTTTCATTGTTTCTAGCAGCAGCAGTCTGACCCATATAAGTGCCTAATGTCCTATACACTCATCATGTTAATAATTTTCTATAATTAATATGTTACAAGTGAAATCATTGGCTAATAATATTGAGCCTATCTTGTCTATGTCAAGTGTAGTGGGCTATGTCCAGAATGTAATCAGGGTCTCTATCAGATCTCAACCTGGAATAGCTGCCACATCCCTAACTATGTCTTTTATAATCAGGCTGGCAAAGCATCTATATAAGCATATTGTGTCATTATTTAGTGAAGTTTTGCATATATTGACAAACAACCATTGATTGCAGCATGAACATAAACCATGAGAAGAGAATTCGTTTTGTTGATACTCTAGCCATCTAGAATCTGCAATACAACATCAGATTGGCAGACGTACACGCAAGGGTGCGGTTAGTAGATCCCTCTTTGAACCCAGTATGATTTTGCATGCCCTACAATGCTAGCTCTGCTGGTTCTTTCAAAATGATTGTTAGTGACTGCCTGCATTCTCAGGAATGGATTCATGTATTTGTACTTCTCACAAAGCTCTTAGATTTTCTATTGTTTTCAGTTATATTCAGATGTATTTTATGTGCATTATGGACAAATTTGTGACCCTCAAACTGAAGCAGCTTTGCGCTTTTAAGTTCATTCATATCGATGCATATAGTTCAACATCGTGGGCAGTAGACTATTGCTACTCATTTTCTTTTTTTCATGTACTTAACACAATGCTCTGTTCAATGCTCAAGTTGTTGATTAGTTGTGACTTTGGAGGGTTATGGATTAGCCCCATTTATTACTTTCTTGTTTTGTTTATCTATCATTGTTCACACATAAAGTTACCATTGTTTAGTGGGCAAAGGCAAATGGGAAAGTGGACCTCATGCACTCGATGGATTTCAGGCTTTATAGGGATATGAATTTAGATTGTGGATTTGGATGTGAATATTTGATCATGTAGGAAAACAATTACCCTTATAATAGTCTTGTTGAGGTCTATGATTGACCGCCAGCCACATAAAGGTGCAATAAAGGTGCAATTTCACTTGATGTTATTAAAACTTATGTTAAGCTTGACTTCATCTAAATGAATGGTGTACCAGAGTTTATTGTTGTCAAAGATTTTCTAGAGGTTCTAAGTTATTCAAAAGTTTCAAGGAGTGTGTCACATACAAAGAAAACTTGCTCGTTTCAATGAGTCTCAAAGTGTTGAGAATTATTTAAGTTGTCATTTCTGTTTTTTCTTATGGAAAATGCATTTTGTAGGTAGCGTAGGCAGCATTTACTTGTTATTTTTATGTCTATGCATTTCATGTCCATGGAGAGAAAAATTTTCGTAGTTTTAACTTTTTCTTTTTTCCATGTGTTTTTTGTTTTTAAAATTTTTAGGTGAATTCTTAATGTTTAAAAATTAAATTATCTATTTTTACATTACGTATGTAACCTTGAATCCTACCAATATGGATCACATCATGCATCTTTACACCATTGTATGCGTGTCTTCATTATCAACCACGTTTAGTTGATTGCTGTCAAACCACAGTTCGATCAACTATCATGAACTAGAATCCGGTCTGTTCAGTCGTATTTGTTTTCAACTTTTTCAATTCATGATCTATGTTTATAATAGTGTTTTGTTTTTTGTATATTAAATTGTCTGCTTAGCATTTATTAGTTTATTAAGAAATCTCTTGCTTTGCAATTTTTTGAATTATAGGTCAGGGGAAGGTAAATTACGTATGCATTTATCCATTTAATTTTTCTAGATGATGGATAGAGTTTGGTGAACCTTTATGTTGCATTTCTTGTACCATAGTTGCCTTGTGATGGAGTTGGAAGAATACATGACTTGACAGTTTACCATTGGTCTCATGGACTGATCACAATTCTTGAATATTGTTGTTTGCAATAAGGTTCTGACTTCGTTAACAAAATAGGCTATGGGTAACCAATTATGACAAAAATTATGTTTGATGCCTTGATAGTACGGCAAGAGAGATTTAGATTATAATCTTGGATTTGATGTGTTTCATGTATTCAAAGCCACACTTGAACCTGGGAGCCGATAAATTTGCAATCGAATTAGGCGTAGAAGTTGAATCTTATTCCTCAGATTTGACTTCAATTTCGCGGGTCTGGATTTAAATATGATTCTTATTGAGGAAAAAAATCGAAGCTCTTATCATATAGGAGAACTTCAATTATACTAGAAAATTAATGATAGTATTCGTGTAGGGACAAGTATGGAATTAACACTCAGGATCAAGAATTAGAAAACGTGGCCGTGTCTGGTTTGCTCCAAGTTCCAAAATTTGCAAATCTGGTGAAAGTCTGAAACTCTGAAACCACGTTTTTACTGATAGAGGTACCAGTAATTCGAGCACTTCGTGGGTCATGCGGTTTGGACACGGCAACCCTTGGCAACCCTTGACGCGGTTCGCACGCGGTCCCTTCTTTTTTAAACTTTTCCCACTTTTCCCCCGGTCTTTTTTTTCTCTCTCTCGGATCGTCTCGATTGAAAAGGGCAAGAACGCCGTCTGTTCCCTCTCATCGCTTTTTAAAATTTTTCCCTCGTCTTAGTCTCTCCCATCTTTTGGTTCGACCATAAGCGAAGGGCCGTGACAAATTTTTCCCTCGTCTTAGTCTCTCCCATCTTTTGGTTCGACCGTGGTGATGACAAGAAGAACAAATGCTCCATTGTGGGATCTCCGTACAGAAAGGAAGGCCGGATTACTAGTGAGAGTGGAGATTTTAGATCTCCATGAGTGCGAGATCTGCCCATGCCCATGCGATGAGAAGAAGCAGCAGTAAGCGGATCCAATTTTCTCCGAGACACCACGCTTCATCCTCTCCTTCCCACTTTCTTCTTGATTTATGGCGGTTTCTTCCTTCATGGCACCTAAAAGGGAAAAGCCCTCTGCGTCGTCGATTACCCGGAAAGAAATGTCACCTTTGAGGCAGGCTGATGCTTCTGTTGCAAGCGATGAGAAGATGGAGTGGAGTCATTTCATCGGTGTGGGCGGCAAAGGCCTGTCCGCTATCTCGATTCTCACTCCCGGGCAAGATACGCTTCCTCCCTGCTCTTGTTTGCTCTAGTTTGCTCTAATTCTTAGGTTGTTGATACATCCATGTCTCTCTCTCTCTTTAAGGGCGTCCCTTAACTTCCTCCTTTGGCCGGCAGCCATCGCCGGTGTGTGATGGGTGTTGGCAGTCCTCTCCGCCCTTCAGTTGTGTTCATGTGTGGTTTCCTATTGGGATTCCTCTATAGTCGGTCAGGTTTATCATTGCAGGCTGGGGTCTTTCATTTCGGCTCTGTGCTAGGAGTTTTGTTTGGGTTTCTTCCGTTGAAGTTGTTGCTGGTTTCTCACATTTGGTTGGGTTTCTCCCGTTGAAGTTGTTGCTGGTTTCTGACATTTGGGTTCGCATTGGGTCGGATGCTTTGGTCACCACTTGGATCGCCGCTTTCTAGTACGGCGCTTGGGTCCCTGCTGGTTCTGTTGTGGGTCGCCGCTTAGGTCGTTGTTGTCGGTCTGACCGCCTTGTGTCATCCCTTAAGTTGCTGTTGGGTCTGCCGCTTGTGTCACTCTTGACGTCTACCTTTTGGTTCACCGCTGTCGGTTGGGCATGCCGTTTAGTTGATGTTGCTACTGAGTCGCCACTACCGCTTCTGTTTGCTGCTAGGTCGCATTTATCGTCTTTGGGTTTGTTGCTGGGTCATTACTGTGACTATTGTTGTGCATTCATCGCATTATGCAGCTGTTCAAATTCCAACCAGCCATTCGGGGAGGTTGGGCGTTTTTCTCAGGTATTGCAATTGGGTCTCTTCTGATAATGATTTGTTTACTGGGTTCACGTTTCCTTCTTCAATGACAATGCTTTTTCATGGATGGGGAAGGTGGGCACTCAAGCTGTCGGGCGTTCTCCAACATGCCTGATACTTATGATTTACTGGTTCATTTTTGTTTGGTTTGTTGGTGGTCTCACTGCATTATATTTGTATGTTACTAGTGCCAACCAGGTCACTGTTTTCTTTTAATCCTAAAGTGATAAGTTTTATCTGCTGCATGTAGTTTCCTTTCTATACGATTATATGCTGTATTTCTGTTTGTTGTTTGAATCCATCCTTGTATTGTTTTCTCGTTTAGAATATCAGATGCATTTGACTTCAACTTACAATCACAGAGTAATATAATGCTTCCTTTGTGACTCCGGACATAGATGTAGGTGTCATTGTCTGCTGGACATGTATATTTCATGTTTAATAAGTCTTGTATAAAGCATACATTTGGGTGGAGAAGTTATGCAGAAAATTAGTAAAACTTGTTTCAACATTGTAGATTGGGTTAGATTTGACCTCTGTTCTAGATCATAAATCCAAATCTGAAATCCAACATCGCAGACCGGATCAGATTAGACAACTGATCCAAATCTTAGGACGAAATCCCAAATCCAATTTTGTGAACGGAATCAGATTAGAGCTCTCGTCTATTTCTTCGATCCAAACACAGTGAAGATACACAATAAAATGAGAGGTTTTCTAATTTATTGTAAATTCTTTTCAAAACCCTTATCAATCTTTGAAATCATTTCAAGAATGTTACTATGTCTATATAAATCTTTGAAACAATTTTCTAAGTTTTCCAAAATTTTGTAAATTGACTTCAAATTCCTATGATTTGATTTTTTTTGAATTTTCTCAATTTCTTGTGAGATTTGATTTCGTATTTTTCGTAAATCTTTGTTGAATTTTCAAGTTTTTAAATGCACCTGTCAACATTCGAGTTTCTAAATTCCATTGGATTGTATGAATTTTTAAAACTATTTTAAACATGGTCTTGATATTTTAAAATTCACATCCACAATCAAAATATGCATTTGACATCCTAGAGGACACTAAATAAGAGAGACCACCATTGTAGATGCTTGTCCATGTTCTCCAAAATTGTGCAATTTGACTTCAAATTCTTTTGATTTTCTTTGAATCTTCTCAGATTTGTATTCGATTTGCTACATTTCCTAAAAATGCATGTTAATTTCTCAAATGTATGAATTTTGAAAACAATTTTTAACATGGTCTAAACTAGAGGTTCAAATTTTAATATTAAAATTCAAAGTCCACATTCAATTTACCAATCCAATTTCTGAGACTGATTAGTCCTCTAATCTAGAGCTTTCATGTAAAGCCCACATACAACATCCTAGACCATGTCTGATCCAAACCAATTCAACACCCATACCTCTGATCCAAACCTTAGGTCTAAATCCCTAATTCAACACCCATACCAGATCAGGAATGACCTCTGATCTATTTTATAGATCCTAATCCTAAATCACACATCACAGAACAAATTCAAATCCCTTATGCATTTTGAAATCATTTCCAGTATTTTACTTCATCTATATACATTTTTGATACCACTCTCTGAGTTTTCCAAATTTTTGTAAATTGACTTCACATTCTTATGATTGATTTTCTTTGAATTTTCTCAATTTCTAGTGTCTTCAAATATTTTTTGATTTGATTTCATACTTTTCTTAAATCTTTGTCAAATTCTCAAGGTTGTAAATGTAAACTTTCAAGTTTCTAAAGTCCATTGGATTTTATAAATTTTCAAAATGATTTTAAACATGGTCTAGACTTCTGTATATTTTAAAAATCACATCTGCATTCAAAAACATGTATGCATTCGGCATCCTAGACCGGGTAAAATGACACCTCAGTTCTACTTGCTTGTTCAAAATCCGCAATCCAACATCCTAGACCCGATTAGATGAGACCTTTGATCGCGTAGGGGACTAGATCAGACCTATGATCTATTTCTTAGATCAAAATCCCTAATCCAACATCATATACTTGATCACATAAAAAAATGAGTGATTTTCTGATTTGTTGCAAATTCTTTTCAAATCCTTTAGGAAGTTTTGAAATCATTTGAAGAATATTAGTTTGTCTATATAAGTCTTTGAAATCATTGTCAAGTCTTCCAAAATTGTGCAAGTTGGCTTCAAATTCTTTTCATTTTCGTAGAATCTTCTCAATTTCTCGTTGTATCTTTAAATTTCTTGTATTTGATGTGTGACATTTCCTAAATGCTTGTTAAATTCTCAAGTTTTTAATTGCACTTTTTACTCTCGAGTTTTTCAAATTACACTTGATTGTTCAAATTTGTAAAACAATTTTAAACATGGTCTGAACTCTCTGGTTCAGATTTTAAAAGTCGAAATCCAATTTCGAATTACCAATCCAAGAGACCGTATAAGATTGGACCTCTACTCTAGAGCTTTGGTTTGATTCCTGCATACAACATCCTAGACCAGATCAGAGCTGACCTTTGATCCAAAACATAGTTATGAATCCCTTTTTCAACACCCCATACCGGATCAGGTCAGACCTCTGATCTATTTCTTGCATCCAAATCCTAAATCAAACATCATTGAACAGATTCAAATCCCTTTTGAGTATTTGGAATCATTTCCCGTGTTTTACTTTGTCTATATACATCTTTGAAACCACTCTCTAAGTTTTCCAAAATTTTGTAACTTGAATTCAAATTCTTATGATTCATTTTCTGTGAATTTTCTCAATTTCTTTTGAGTTCTTCAGATTTTTTGGATTTGATTTCGTACTTTTCTAAAATCTGTGCTAAATTCTCAAACTTGTTAATGCACCTTTATACTTTCAAGTTTCTAAATACCATTGGATTGTATAATTTTTCAAAATGATTTTAAACATGGTCTAGACTTGGGTTTAATGTTTTAAAATTCACATCCATTTTCAAAAAAATATTCATTCGACGTCCTAGACTGGATAAAACGAGACCTCCGTTCTTACTGCTAGTTCAAAACCCGCAATCCAACATCCTAGACCGGATTAGATGAGACCTCTGATCTGGACCTTAGAGACGAGACCTCCGTTGTAGATGCTTGTTGAAAACGCCTTGCTTCGAGCTATGGAACCAAATATAGCTAAGTATAGTTAAATTTAAAAGTGCTGAAGGCATTTTAGAGTATCTAAGATTAATGTATGCTCAGTCAAATTGGACAAGACGATACGAACTAGCTCAAGATTTGAGAGGTTTAAGTTAAGGAAATTAATCCATCCACTCCTTTGAGATGCACAAGATGTAAGGACTAACGAGTATCCTGAGTGTAAAAAGATGGAAATAGAAGAAGGGAACAAGAATATGTCATAGAATTTTTGATGGCCTTCAGATCTGTATTCGTTGCCAAAAGCTTGTGTTCTTTAGTTCAAATTGTTTCCAAACTTATGGTAGAATACGCTAAAAATAAGTCATTGGGAGGAAATTGTGTAGAAGACTCTGCGCTGTCTAAAACATTTGGTAGAAGATGAGGTAGTGGGAAATAAGGCTGGGCGTCGGGTCGAGAAAATCCCGACCCGGGCCGGATAGGCCGGCCCAGCGGCGGCCCGGTCGGCCCGTCTCCCTCTCCCTTTCCTACTTCCCCCCTTCCCGTCTCTCCTTCCCCCTTCCCGTCTCCCTCCCCTTTTCCGGCAACCCGCACAGCTACCCAGCTCCAACATGCTTCACCCTCTGGTTTGGCCATCCGCGGATCATCAAAGCTCGTCAATGCCACCTACTTGTTGATCTCTGTTCTACTTCAACAACATCGCCACCTGCTCGAGCTCTTACTAGCAGCACAAGTCGTCAGATGTCTTCATCGCCACCAATTTCATTCGGATGATCGACTCCCCTTCCTATCGACATCGATTTTAGGTCATTCCTTCAATCACTGCCATTTGAAACATCACCACCCTCCTCCGGCTTTAAGTGGAACCCAGATTATCACTGTCCCCATTTTCGAAGCCCCCAACCCACCTGCACCTCGATCGTCTCTCTCTTTCTCGTTTTCTGAATCTCCAAAACCTCAACTGGGCAGCCCATCCTCCCCCCATTCCATTGCCTCCGCTCAGCCTGCGCTCCATCTTTGTTCTTCACACGAGGCCCTTGCTGTAACCGACTTCACACGAAGTATCCGACTTCATCTCCGGAGTCAGGCGACCACGGTGTGAGGGATTTGCACGACAACGCCGACAAGGCGCAGAAGGAAGAGGGTTTAGGGCTTTGGGAGGGGGAAACGCCGCACGGTCTCTGCAAGAAGGAGAACGACGAGCGAGGAGGTCGGTCGGCGGGCAGGAGGAGGTCGGTCGGCGGCTGGAGGAGGTCGGTCGGCGGGCCGGGCCGGGCCTAATTTTTGGTGGCCACGCCCGGTACCCGGTACCCGGCTCGGCCCGACGGGCCGGATCGGGCCGTCCCGATACCCACCCCTAGTGGGAAATCATTTGAAATGAGAAGGGATGAACGATATTCGGTGCAACTATTGTAATTAAAGAACTGTGACACATGAAATTCAATTGCTTAGTGCTAAAGAAAAAAAAAGGAATGTATGTTGCTAGCTCTTGTGGGGATGAAAATGAGATGGAAGACACCTAACATGAGTGCAAGTAAAAGAAATCTCCTCAACTGGAGACAGATAATCAATTTTGTGGTAACATCCTTTAAAGCATTCAAAAATTTCCAAGGCATACGGCTCTTATCAGTTTTACGATTTGATGATTTTTTGGCTTTTCTTTTTACAATTGCAAATGGTTTCAAACTGTGTTTTAGAAAGTTAGCACTTTCTGTAAATTTTGGTGAATTGGTGAATTGTAAATTCCTAATTACTTGAAAAGTAGCACTCTGATTTACATAATTTACTATCTTAGAAGTTTTAAAACTTCATATTAGACCTAGTTTTTCTTTTAAACCATTTTGTCATTTTGCAAAGTTGCAAACATTGTTTCAAACTCATAAAGTTTTGAAGGATTGGAACATTTTGATGTTGTTTAGACTTTTATAATAAAACACGTTTTTGTAGGCTTTTGTGAAATTCATGTGCTATTTGAAATTTTGCAAAAGTTAATAAAAGCTTTTCTGGTTTAACAAAATTGCTGCACTTTTTCATATGTTTCTAAAGATTGCGGCTGTTTACGTTTTCTACAAAAAATGTTAGATTTCACGTATTTACTAATTTAAAAAAAAATCAAACATTTATAAACTGTTTGAAAGTTTTACCAGCTTTGTAATCTTTTAGAAACTTTCTGAAATTTTTTAACTTTTCAAATATGTGACAACAAATGCTTTCGCTGCTAACGAAACACAATTTTGAAATTTGGTTGCACAAACATTCAAAATTTTCATAACTCTTAGAAGTTCTACAACATGATGAAACTTTTGCCTTTTTTTTTGCAATTGATAATGGTTTCGAACTGTTTGGAAATATTACGAATGTTTTATTCCGGTTTCTAAAACTCTGCCCTTTTTTATAGATTTTGGTGAGGTATATGCTTAGTTTGAAATTTCGCTATTCATAAAATCTTTTCTATTTTTACACAATTCTTGCACTTTGTCACGCGTTTTGCAAAGACTATTACTCTAAAAAATTATAACTCTTCACGTTTCCTACAAAATGTCAAAATTTTCATACATTAATTAATTCTAAAGTTTATAAATGCTTATAAACCTTTCAAAAGTCTTTACACTTTACCAAATTTAACATCTGATTTCAATTCTGAAATGTCCTAAATAGTTTATAAGCATAGTCTGAGTTTTTGGGGAATTTTTAATTACTTTGAAAGTAATCCATAATTCTAATTACTTTGAATGTGGCACCAGTAATTTACAAAATTGCTGCACTTTTTCACATCTTTTGAAAAAACTGTATTGTTTTCCAAAGATAATGACTCTTTACCTTTTCTACAAAAATGTTAAATATTTCTCGTACTTACTAATTTGCAATTTTTAGACACTTATAATTTGTTTTGAAAGTTTTACTAGCTTTGTGATCTTTTTCATTCTTCCCAAAGTTTGTATATTTTCAAATATTTAATCTCAAATATATTTTGCCAGTAAAATATAATTTCAGAAATTCTTATAAGTTTTGTATAAATTTTCTAAAAATTTGTTAATTACTTGGAAGGAAGCGTTAAAATTTTATGAAATTTACAACTCTTACAAGCTTTATAAGTTGATAAAGCTTAGCTACTTTTTTTAGAATTGCAAACACATTGAAATTGATTTAAAATTCTGCAAATGTTTTGTTTGGTTATTAAAATTTAGCATTGCTTTATATGTTTTGGTGAAGTATGTGCATAATTTGATATTTTGCATGGCCACTTAGATGCATTGGTATAATGGTCAATTTTAAGAGGTTACTCGTTGGACAAAAGGGAAGTCAATGAAAAACATGCAATACTAAACTAGTGCGCTCAAAGGATGTGATGTGAATGATATGTGATCGTTTCATTTTAAGCGCAAAAGGTACGATGAACCCTGTACAACAAAAGGGAAAGCAGTCCTGTGAGACCTGGGAATTGCTCTAGGATTTTGATGAAGCAACATGGGCACCATCAAGTTAAAAATGTCAATTAGATGCAATTGAAATAAATGGCTGACTGGTTGACTCAACCAATGCACGACCAACTAGATGCATTGGTATAATGGTCAGTTTTAGGAGGTTACTCGTTAGACAAAAGGAAAGTCAATGAAAATCATGCAATACTAGACAAGTGCTCTAAGGGGATGTGATGTGAATGATATGTGATCGTCTCATTTTGAGCGCAAAAGATACGATAAACCCTCTTACAACAAAAGGAAAAGCAGTCCTTTGAGACGTGAAAACTACTCTAGGATCTTGATGAAGCAACATGCACACCATCAAGTTAAAAATGTTGGTTAGATGCAATTGAAATAAATGCCTGACTGGTTGACACGACTAATGCATGGCCAACTAGATGCATTGGTATAATGGTCAGTTTTAGGAGCTTATGCGTATTGCACAAGGAAAGTCAATCAAAAACATGCAATACTTGACAAGTGCAATCAAGGGATCTTATGTAAATGATATGTGATCGTGTCATTTTGAGCGAAAAAAGATACGATGAACCCCCTTACAAGAAAAGGCAAAGCAGTCCTGTGAGACATGAGGACTGATATGGGATCTTGATGAAGCAACATGTGTACCATCATGTTAAAAATGTCAATTAGATCCAATTGAAATAAATGGCTGACTGGTTAAGATGACCAATACATGGCCAACTACATGCATTGGTATAATGGTCACTTTTAGGAGGTTACTCGTTAGACATAAGGAAAGCCAATGAAAAACATGCAATACTAGACAAGTGCGCTCGAGGGATGTGATGTGAATGATATGTGATCGTCTCATTTTGAGCGGAAAACATACGATGAACCCCGTACAACAAAAAGGAAAGCAGTCTTGTGAGACCTGGGAATTGCTCTAGGATCTTGATGAAGCAACATGCGCACCATCAAGCTAAAATTGTCAATTAGATGCAATTGAAATAAATGGCTGACTGGTTGACTCGATCAATGTGCGGCCAACTAGATGCATTGGTATAATGGTCAGTTTTAGGAAGTTACTCGTTAGACAAAAAGAAACTCAATGAAAAGCTTGCAATACTAGACAAGTGCGCTCAAGGGATGTGTTGTGAATGATATGTGATCATATCATTTTGAGCGCAAATCATATGATGAACCCGTACAAGAAAAGGGGAATGTGAGACCTGGGAACTGCTCTAGATCTTGATGAAGCAACATGTGCACGATCAGGTTAAAAATGTGAGTTAGATGCAATTGAAATAAATGCCTGACTGGTTGACACTTCCAATGCATTGCCAACTAGATGCATTGGTATAACGGTCAGTTTTTTGAAGTTACTCGTTAGACAAAAAGAAAGTCAATGAAAAGCATGCAATACTAGACTAGTGCGCTCAAGGGATGTGATGTAAATGATATGTGATTGTTTCTTTTTGAGCAAAAAAGATACGATGAACCCCGTACAACAAAAGGGTGTGAGACCTAGGAATTCCTCTAGGATCTTGATGAAGCAACATGCGCACCATCAAGTTAAAAATGTCAGTTAGATGCAATAGAAATAAATTGCTCACTAGTTAGATGCAATAGAAATAAATTGCTCACTGGTTGCACGACCAATGCACGGTCAACTAGATGCATTGGTATAACGGTCAGTTTTACGAGGCTACTCGTTAGACATAAGAAAAGTCAATGAAAAGCATGCAATACTAGACAAGTGCACTAAAGGGATGTGATGTGAATGATATGTGATCGTCTCATTTTGAGCGCAAAAGATACGATGAACCCCCTTACAACAAAAGGGAAAACAGTCCTGTGAGACGTGGAAACTGCTCTAGGATCTTGATGAAGCAACATGCGCACCATGAAGTTAAAAATGTTGGTTAGATGCAATTGAAATAAATGGCTGACTGGTTGACACGACTAATGCATGGCCAACTAGATGCATTGGTATAATGGTCAGTTTCAGGAGCTTATGCGTATGGCACAAGGAAAGTCAATGAAAAACATGCAATACATGACAAGTGCGCTCAAGAGATGTTATGTAAATGATCTGTGATCGTGTCATTTTGAGCGAAAAAGATACGATGAACCCCCTTACAACAAAAGGGAAAGCAGTCGTGTGAGACATGAGGACTGCTCTAGGATCTTGATGAAGCAACACGTGCACCATCAAGTTAAAAATGTCAGTTAGATGCAATTGAAATAAATGGCTGACTGGTTGAGATAACCAATGCATGGCCAACTAGATGCATTGGTATAATGGTCAGTTTTAGGAGGTTACTTGTTAGACAAAAGGAAAGTCAATGAAAACATGCAATACTTGACAAGAACCCTCAAGGGATGTTATGTAAATGATATGTGGTCGTGACATTTTGATCGAAAAAAGATACGATGAACCCCCTTACAACAAAAGGGAAAGCAGTCCTGTGAGACATGAGGACTCATATGGGATCTTGATGAAGCAACATGTGTACCAGCGATGCACCGGAGCATCCCAGGAGCGGGTCTCCGACAACCATTCACCAAACCATGGTAAAAGGTATCTCTCTCTCTCTCTCTCTCTCTGTCCCACAACGCTAGAAGCCCTATTCCTCCACCCTCTGCTTCGAGGCGGAGGGTTTCTGAAACCAGCGGAAACCCTCTGCCTCGAGGCAGAGGGTTTCCTCTGAAACACTCTCAAACGGAGGTTTCAGAGTTCAGACAAAACCCTCTACCTCATGGCAAAGGGTTTCCTCTGCATCGAAGGCGGAGGCGTTGAGAGAGTTTCTTTGAAACTTTCTCTTAGGGTGGATGATTTTTCAGAAAAACCCTCCGCCTTGAGGCGGAGAGTTTCTGCGTCGATGTAGCTTGTCTTGAGAAAGTTTGTATATATTATATAAGTTGAAGTCCGACTGATGAGTGAATTTTCTCAAAATTGGTCGGTTTCAATATTTTGGAACCCACTTTCCAATAAGGTTTCTTAAATTTCTTTTTTGGTTGCCATCAAAATCTTGATTTTATAAAGTTCTAATTTCATGAGCAGAGATAATCTCTTGAGCAGTATACCAATCTATGGTCGAGAGCTTTTCTTTTGTTAGGAATCTCTAAGAATTCTACTTTGGCTTCATCACTGTGCCATGTCTACATCAAGATGTATCTTTATTTACCTTTGATATTTCCTTGAGGAAGAGGAGAAATTTCATGTTCTTGCTATCAGTTGGCTGAAAGGAATTTTGGAAGACCTTCGATATGAGCAATGATGAGGAGTTCGATGAAGCTTGGGAAAGGATATTACATTGACTTTGGCAATCACGCATTTGCAAGGCTTCAACAATGAAATACTATGAGAAGAAACCCTCATATTCTATAAGATTCTGACAAGATATCAAAAAAACAAAAGCACCTAGAGGAGGGGGGCTGGGGGATTTCTCTACTGTCATTGAGCTGAAGGTGATGCAATGAGTTTCCTTCAGACCAACCTCCAAAGTGCTAAAATGAAAAAGAAGAAAGGAAAGGAAGCACCAAGAGTGGGGGGATTTCTGTACTATCACTGAGCTGAAGGTGATGGAATGGGCTTCCTCGCGGGGGAATTTCTCTACTGTCACTGAGCTGAAGGTGATGGAATGAGTTTCCTCTTAGCGAACCTCAAAAGTGCTTATAAAAAAAAAGAAAAAAAAAATGGGGGCACCAAGAGGGAGGATTTCTGTACTATCACTGAGCTGAAGGTGATGGAATGGGCTTTCTCGCGAGGGAATTTCTTTACTGTCACTAAGCTGAAGGTGATGGAATGAGTTTTTTCCAAGCAAACCTCAAAAGTGCTTAGAAAAAAAGAGGCATCAAGAGGGGGGGAGGGGGAATTTCTGTACTGTCACTAAGCTGAATGTGATGGCATGGTCTTTCCTCCAAGCAAACCTCATAAGTGCTAAAAAAAAGAAGAAAAGGGAAAAAAAGGATCAGGAATTATAAAGTTATGGGGCCAAAATCTCAAGTATCAATTGCAAAAATCTTTTGCACATGCGAGATTCCAAGTCAATGTTTTCTCCTTTTTTGTGCTTTTCTATGAGGCTGAGAATTACTCCTCTATGTTCATATCCTAGAGATGTAAAGAGTTCCATTCAAGAAGCTTGATAGCATTGCTATGAGGTACATCTTAATACTCATGAAATATTTTGGGTAAAAAAGAATATATCTCCTGCACACAAACACTTGCACTCACAAAACTCAAGTTGAAATTCTTAGAGATTATGGCAAATAAGGTTGTGATCTGATTGATATTGCTCACCTTTTGCTCATGAAAAAGTGTAAACAAAGTTTTCAAACAAAATTCATCCCCCTAGTATTATTGTTGCATCGAACTATCTTCCTCACAATTAATCCCTGCTGTCTCACCAAAGGAGGATTTTTTATTAGAATATTAAATCATAACCTTCATTTGAATCAATGACAACACCCTGATGCTTGACTTGATGAGAAGCAACCATGTGTTAAGGGGAATGGAAAAGAGATGGCCAAGTAGTTTGGCATGACACCTTGGTGCAGGAAGGAACCTTTTTTTTTTTTTTTGTGTCTTTCCCTTCCTCTTTTTAACTTCTCTTTTATGGCAGACTGAAAGTTTAGTTTGGAATTAAATTTAGGCCATGCTTGGCTTTGACTTTTCTGTGTTTGTATGAGGTTTGTTGGGAAAGGGAATTTTCTTGGAAAATCTCCATTTTTTGTTTGTGAAGGGTTTGCATGGTTTACGTAGAGGTAGAGGGTTAGCTGCCAAAAAACTTCTCAAGTTTGGGTCTCTCTCTCTCTCTCTCTCTGTGTGTTTCACCATGGTATTGATTTCCCTCTGTATTGTTCTCTTGTCATATTCAATTGTCTTTTTCTTCTCTTTGGAAAGTTTTCTCATCTTAATTATTTTTTTGAAGTGCATTCATGCTTCTTCTCCTTACTTGCCATGTTCATCTCTCTTTGTCTCCTTCCAATAAAAAATTCTCTTATTTTCAGCATATGGGTGTTGGTTCTTCAGGTGGTGAGTATTCTTTGTTATCATGTCCACATATTGTTCAGCTAGTTTGTTTGCATTTCCATTTGTTTAATATTGAGGCAACGTTAATTGCTGGCCTTCCCTCGATTGACAATGAAAAAATAAATATTAGAACACCATGGGATCTAGGTAAATCTAGAATGTATAATCATTTCAAGAAAACCCTGAAAAAGGTTTTACGCCTAAAGGGTCCAACCATGGGTGCAAACGTAGTCCTCTTTTCAATATTGTTTGGGATCATCATAAATTTCATTTTGTTCTGTTTGGTAGACAAGATTTGTGTGTTTCACCATTCACATATACATATGATCTTAAAAGATCAGGTAATAGTGTTGTTGGCAAAATGCTTTATATTCTACCTGCTGCCAAGGTGTATGTCTAGCTCTGTCTTCAAACACTGCTTTATGGTGCACAGATGAGACCTTCAAGGTACGTGCATCTGCACCATCACAATCATCTTTCTCTTTTTTTTTTCTCTTTGTTCATGCTTAGCCTTCCTTGCTGCTAAGGTGTATGCCTAGCTCTGTCCTCAAACACTTGAAAGCACTAGTTGTATGCCAATATAGAGCCTGGATGAGGCCTTCAAGATACCAGCACCATCACAATGATCTCTTTCTTCTTTCTTTCTTCAATTCTTGGTTTTGTTTGAAAATTTGCCCAAAACATTTCAGGATTTTTTGAACTTCCAGTTATTTTTGATAGATTTTTAAGCTATTTCCTGTTTTTGTTTCTCATGAACTAAAATTCTGAAAACCAAGCTTAGTTCTCATCTTTTTAATTCTATCTATTAATGAGATTTTTCAATTCTACTTTTTCTGAATGTTTTGTGAAATTTTATAGTTTTTGTTGGATTTTTATACTGAGGAAAATTTCTTGCTGGTGAAGCTCAACCAAACATGAAAAGTAACAACACCAAGATACATCATTTAAATGCAAGGAAATGAATAAGCAAAATAATCACCTCCATGGTGCTGTAAGTAGTCACCAACAGGAATAAGCATGCCACCTCTATATTCAGATTTCTTCCATTTCCCAAGAAATTTCAAAGGTACCTCCTACAACAGAAAAAATACACAGGAAGAAATTATAAAATGCTCCAAATTCCATTTCTTCACAACCTCTTGGTTGAGCTTCATTGGCTAGCAATTTTCCTCAGTATGAAAACACAATGCATATAAAATGTAAGACATATCCATATGTCACACAAGATACATGATTAATGGCTCATGTTGGCTTCCAATGAATCCTCAACTTAAAAAATGTCCTTTTTCACGCTAATCCATTTCTTCTACCTCTGTTTCTCCAAGCAATATTATTCTTTTTGTCCTCTTCTCGTTACATAATTTGTTTACAAATCTAATAACTTGAAGATGCATTGCAGCCTGATCCATTCCATGCTCTTTTCTTTATTGTTTTTATGCTATTAACATGTGCACACGTTTGTTCACCTACCTGAATAGATGCAGGGTAAAATGACTGTCCTTTTTTAAGCTTAAACGTTCTAAAAGTATTACATTTTGAATAAGGTCTTGTTCAGGCACCATCCAAGCTGTACCTGGTTGTTATGGTTTACCCACATAACAACATAGGAATCTGGCCATTCAATTTTTAAAGTTAGTTTTTATGTTAATCAACATAAAAAATATGGGAATCAGAAAAAAAAAAGGAAAGTTCAGAATATATTAATTACTATAGTAATCAAGATGTGTGTGATTATAAACATAAGCAAAGTTGAGTCCCAGTGCTGCTTAGGTTGTTGAAAGTTAACTGTTGATGAAGTATCTCTCTTTCAGGGCCTTGCAGGTCTGTTACAGTCACCAAACCAGCTTTCGATTAGGACTTTTATGTTTAGTATTCATCATTTTCCTTTTAGATTTTTCAATATTTCTCATTACCTCGTAGGGCACTGGTGGAAAGGTTTGCATTCTTACTTTCTTGTTTTCTTTTTGGGAGTGAGATTATATATCTTGTGGTTAGTGAAAACAGGGTTCAATTTAGTTATTAAATATAGGTTCACTTATTTATTTTCTTGGTGTTTTTATATTCCTAGTTGTTTTTATTGCTTTTCTTTTTGTTTGAATTCTTGTTCTTGAACTAAAAGCACATGGAAGAAGCGATTTGACAGGTGGGGATAGAGTAAAAATTGACTGTTTGTGTTTGATTTTTGAATTTGATTGTTTATTTTTGCTTTTGTTTTGCCAATAATTTTTTTTTGAGAAACTATAATTTTTTTATTTTTAGGATCATTTTCAAAGTGGTCTAGGAATTGTTGCTGATGTTCTCTATTTTTGGCAGAATTTTCACATTAAAAAATTGTTTAAATATATATATAAAACCGCCTTCCAAATTTCTGCTTTTTTATCTCGAACTTCTTCAATGTATGTAAAATGGGGGCTCTTTTTGTTTCAAATTTTCAACTTCTAATTTATTTTCCTATACTGCTAGTTGTGGACAGAAGGTTGCAGACCGATTTTGAACAAGATAGGGGTGGACTTTTCATTTAGTTGTTCAAAGTTAGGGATTGAATTCAACTTTGTGCTTTCAAAATTTCAGAATCTTGGACGTGTAGAATGGAAGCTATAGAATTTTTATTAGATTTTGTTTTCTGCTCTCGAGTTGCAGAAACTCATAATTTCTGAAATTTATCTGATTTTGCCAAACTTTACCTTTCTTCTAAGAACATGATATAGGGGTGGACACCCTTGCTCACTTCTCAGATGTTCCAACAGTTGACATCCAAGGTTGCCGCCATCATTCCTGGTTCCAGACAGTGAATTCAATGAATAATCGTGGATCCATTCCAGGGTAAAGTTTTTCTCTCTCCCATGTTATTATTCAATGAATAATCGTGGATCATTCTTGGTTTCACTTAAATCTTTTAGGTGACATTCAAGTTCAGACTTGTGTGTGGATCCAACACTTAAGTGCCTCTGTATCCATTTTAAGAATTTTCTTTGCTCCCTTACTGTTGCTAGCTAGCTAGTAATCGCTAGTGATGAAGCCCATCAGTGTTGTGAAATGTGATGAGGCGAAGCAAAGCGATGAGCTTGTCGAGGTGGAATGAAGCGGAAGCTTGAAGACAAATTCATAAATTTATCACAACAACATAAAATGTGTTCTGTTTCATTTTTCAAATCGTTATTACTATAATTAATCAATCAATTAATTGCAATTAAGCTAGCACATGCAATTATGAATTCGTGATATAAAGCTAAAGTATGCATGTTTGTCATGATTCCTAGTTGAACCATATGTTTATTGAGCTAACAAGTGCTGACCTAAAGAGATAAAAGAGAAAGGGACGGTAAAGAAAGTGGGGCAATCTGTGAGTGAGAGAGAGGCAGAGTGGGAGAGTTGACCAGCCAGCGGTCCAAAGGTGGAAAGGGAAAGAGAGAGAGAGAGAGATGGCAAAACAGTAGAAAGAGAGAGAGAGTCAGCCTTCATCTTTTTCACATTAACGGTTGATATGTGAACAAATACTAAATGAAGAAAAAGTCTATGTCCTTTTTCTTTTTGCTTTTGTCTCAATCAACAGCCGGTTTGAGATTATTTTTATGTGTCTAACACATAAGTGTCTAATTCAAAATCAAGTTTATGGAAAGTTCCGAATTACGTTGAAAGTAGCATTCGAACTTCGTAAAAGTTACTACTCTTATGGGTTTTAAACTTTATATTAGGCATAACTTTTCTTTTATAGTTGAAACACTTTTGAACCTTTTTAACATTTTGCAAATGTTGTTTTGAACTTATAAAATTTAGGAATGTTTGAAAAAGCTTTACTTTACATAGTTTTGGTTTTTGAAAGATGATATTTTTACGAGTTTTTGTGAAATTTATCTACTATTTGAAATTTTGCAATAGTTAAACAAAAGCTGTTTCGGTTTTACAAAATGGATGCACTTTTTCGTATGTTAGAAAGACTTGTTTTTTAAGTTGATGACTCTTTAAATTTGCAAAAGCAGTATCGATCTCTTATAAATTGTTTAAAAGTTTTATGTAGTTTTTTACAAACTTTACAAATCTTTTAAATTTGTAAATATTGTTTTGGACTCATAAAATTTGTAAGCATTCAAGTTTTTCGAATTTTTCAAATCTTACATGTTCTTGGACATGATGGGACTGTTGCCTTTTTTTTTTTTTACAGTTGCTAATGGTTTTGGATGGTTTGTTTTCAGTTTCTAAAAGTTAACATTTCTTATGTCTTCAAAAGCAGTAAAAAGAGTAAGGCAAAGACACTTGGCATGTAGATTTAATAAAGATAGAGTACTACCAAAATCTGGAGTTATCATAGTGGGAAAATTGGAAACGACATCAGATCTATGAAACCCAAATGAAAAATATAGGAATTGCCATGCTAAATAGAATACCTCCAGTTTTTACTAGATAAACTATTGAATTATGTCCTCTCGTCTCATATCTAGTATTTTATAAGCATCATCGTTATTATTTTAAATCGTTATTATTTTAAAGAAGGCAATCAGGCCAGGGATCGGGCTGGCCCGGCCCAACACCCAAAACCCAAGCTTAAGCTCAGCTCGGTTTAAAAACATATGTTTTTAAATATAAAATAATTCATAAATATATATATAAATACAAAATAATATAAAAAAAATCATATCAAACCGAGCCTCACTGAACCAACCTGGGCTAGACTGAGCCCTTTATTGGGCGGGCCTGGTATGCATTTTTCTGGCCCAAACCTGCGCCCCATTGGGCTGGGCATCAGATACCCTTGGGTGCCTGGCTCGATGCCTAGCCTTATGTGTAATCACTTCGTCTGGATGAGAGAAATCAATTCTTTCATTTACCAAAACATCATTTAAAGATAAATAAAAAGTAATTGTGTCAAGGTCTTACCAAAATTTGTAAATTGGTGATCCAGACTCAGATCTGGCTGTGATGAAACATTAGATTCAGATCATCAATCTTTAAAGGGAGAGTAAGATTTAAAGGGAGAGTAAGAAAACCCATGTTCTTCTGTTTGTACGTGGTAGATAAATATTGACTCAGGTTCAGTTCCTCTATGTACAATAAACAAACTGGAATCTTGTTCTTAATTTGCCGTTGGACCTCTAACCCATTTTCATTAATATGAAGAAGCGTGGTTAAATCGTTGCGCTCACACTGATGTTATATATACATATGGGAGTCTTTTACTTTCTTTTTATGGTTTTTCCATTTAATTGATGAGTTAAATTTGGAAACCAAAAAAAAGCATCGCAGCGGTAATCTCCTTTGATAAATACTTTCATCTCTTTCTTTTCTCATTTCGACGTCAATTTCTCTCTCACCTCTCGATCTTTCGAGGCCTCTCTCATCTCTCGATTCTGCGAGAGGTACAGCTGTTTAGGGTGGCTCCGGCAAGCAACGGCGCACCGGAGCATCGCCGACGACCACCCACCATGGTAAGGGGTTTCTATCTATCTCTCTCTCCCTCTCTCTCTTAAGCTACAAACCCTCTGCTTCGAGGCGGAGGGTTTCTGAAACCAGAGGAAACCCTCTCAAGCCTGGTTTCTCTGGATCTTCATCTTGGCAGCACTAAAAGTTTCAATCCGTTGGGTAAAATGAAAAGACAACCCCTTTGTTTGTCTATTTAGTTTAATAATGCTGTGTGGGGGTCGTCTGCACATGACTTATGATTTTAATTTAATCGCTTCCTTTAGTTAGAAAATATAGGTTTTTAACATAGTTAGTATGCATGGGATTCACTTGCATGTTGTTCTAGGCTCACTTGTCTAACTTTTTCTTGAATTTGCACTGGTGGGGAGCGAATACACAGGTAAGTTTTAGACGAACATGTTTTGATTTTTCCACTAAGTACTTTACATTTGTTTTTCTTGTTATTTGTGTTATTCTGCCCTGTGTGCTTGAGCGTTGCATGTTCATCTTGGTTGCAAACTTAATAGAGTATAAATATTTTATGTTTTGATTTTCTTTCTTGTGAAAAAAAAAAGTTTTTGTGAACATGTTCTATTTTTGTATAGAAACTATGCTAAATTGAAAAACCCGAAATAAATACCCAAATTGTTCAAAAAAATTTGAATTTTGGTTTTCTGATATCCTCTTTTTCTGTAGAGGTATAAAGCACTTAGTTTTGGTATCAACTCTTTACAATATAATGTTTTTTATTAACCTGGGTACGTGAACCTATCAGAACTGGAAAAGTCTGCCCCTGTTTTAGGTGGAACATTTTTTTACTTTCGTTTTATGAATTAAAGTCTGAATGTGGGTCTGATTTTTGGTATGATATTTCTCTACTATCTCTGATGTCATCCCACAAAATTTAGGACTTTTTGAGCTTTTAGTGGTTTTGACAGATTTCTATACTGTTCCTCGTTTCTGTTTCTTGGGAACTATAATTCTGAAAACCAGAATTTTCTGCTCCGTTCTCAGATTATTAATGCTCTGTAGAAAAGATATTATCAATTGTACCTTTTTTTAGTGTTTTTTCGATCTTTCTAGTTCCTATTTCTGATTTTTCTTTAACTTTTAGGCCTTTGTATATCTATCAAATAGAGTAAAATTCTGAACCTGTTTACAGGTTAAAGAATTTCCACTTAGGGAGATGAAGGCTCCTTAGGACATGTATGGTGTTTTTGTTTTGATGTCTGCGTATTGTTTTTGTGTATTAATGCTAAGAGGATTATCTCTTATCAAGTTTTGTTTGTGCTATCTAGAGGTGTGGCCTCTGGTTTAGTATGCCCTTTAGCTGTATTTTAGATATGAAAACCACAATTTGAGTCGTATATTTAGGACCTTTGTAAGTATATGCACGAGTGAAGAAATCCTTGCGAGCCTCTTGTTGCATTTGATCTTAGACCTCAGCTTGTGATTAAAATCATCTTAATCCATTAAAGCCAATCCAACTTAGTCCTGGAAATGGTCTTTTAGCTATGTAGGAAAATGAGCTATGGAAGTAGCAATTTTCCTTTATTAATAAATGATCCATCATCCAACCCTCTTCAAAGAATACCTTACAATAAGAGAATTTGTGGAAGTTTGCTTGCCACAAGGCTATATTTTTATGAGAAAGTTCAAGATGAACTTGTCCCCTGTGTTGTTATCCTTTTGCAAAATCAGAATTTCACAAAGTTCTCATGTGATCGGGACACAGTACTAGTTAAATTTTGGTGGACAGTCTTACATTCAGAGTCTAACAAAGTCCAATCCCATAGTTGTCGTTAACATTTACCATTTGATTTTACAAAAGCCAACACATAGGACTGTTTGTCTTGGGCTTTGTTCGGGAAAAGAAAAGTGCTTAACCCAAACCTTTTGCAAAACTTTCAATTAGTTGCTGACCCAACACTTATGAGAACTCGTCACCCTTAAACCAATCGTGCATTTAAAATATCCTATTTCTATGACGGAGTTGGTGAAGTTCATTCTTCTACCCAGCCAAACCATCTTGTTTTGCATTCACACATCTCTTTAGGTTTTATTGTTTTTGCCTCCTAATGACATACCATTTGATGTCAAGGACTTTTGGATAAAATTTTTAATTTTTTGTTTACAAACATTTTAAAAATGTTTTCTCACTCAATGATATGTCTTTTCTTTACTTTTGGTATCTCACCATGTAGCGGGAGAAAATTTCAATTTTTTTTTTGGCAATCAATGGAAGAGGGAAGCTGAAAAAATCTTAGATATGAACAGTGAAGAAAAATCCTATGAAGCTAAGAAAGTCAAGACTAGGAAATGTATTGACTTTGGTTTTCAAGCATTTGCAAGGATTTAGCATGAAAATATCCTGAGAGAGAAGCCACAATGCTCTATAAGATCTTGACAGGTAAAAAAATGAGAGTTGAGGGATGGGCTCGGGGCTTGTGTAGTCGTTCCTCTAAGTCAGTAATCGAGAGTACCGGGTAGGCATAAAGTTGATTTATGTCTATTTCGCGAAGATAAATGACTTATGAACCTTTGGATCGTCGAAAACTCGTAAGGTGAAGCGGGTTGGACACGTGACAAAGCTATGCATAACCACCAAAGCGGTGGAGCTTCGTAGTAGCTTTTGAGGTGGTGAGGTGTTCCCTCAAAGGTGAAGGTCGGCCTGAAAAGAAAAAAAAATCAAATGAAAAAAAAGGCAAAAAGCCGAATGCCAAAGAAAGAAAAAAGGAAAAAAGGAAAAAAAAAGCAAAAAATGCTTGCCAAGAGATGAAAGACACGAAGGCTAAACTCTCAGGAATTGAATGCGACTATCTTTCGCGGCTGTTTGGTTCTGGGGTCAATACCAGCTCCTTTTTTTGATTATCTAGGATGTCGAGGATGATTCCTTTATGTTGATATTTTGGAAATTGAAAGACATCCTCTTTTATGATTTGACAACATTGATGCGAAATGAAGCATGATGCTTGTATGGTACTATGGGTAAATTAAGGTCATATTATTTGTAAAACACGAGCACACAAACGTATGAGTTAAGTTGATCGTTTTTGAACTATTTCAATGTAAAAACTTGACATCCCTTGTTATGTTTTTAGGCTTTTTAAGCATAGGAGGAACTAACCAATCCCCCTTTGGTCTTGAAAGATGTTTGCCCATTTCATTACCAAAATACTAGTCCATTCATAGAATAGATGAAACCCTTCAAACATAGTATGCTCATATTGAGTGTGAATTCCATCGTTTCCTCTGTCTCAGAATAGGACGAACCATTTGGGATAGAAGATTAAACCTGGCGCGTTATCTCATCGAGTATCTTCAACATCCATAACCCCGACTTGGGGTATTTCTTTCGAAAAGCACCAGTTGATTCTGAATGGTGGCATTTTAAAAAAATTCTGTTGAAATTGCATTTCTTTATATGTTTTGGTGAAATATGTGGATAATTTGAAATTTTGCAGAACATAACATCGTTTTTTGATTTTACAAAATTTTTTACACAAAAATTTACCAAGTGAGTGCGAATTAGAGGAATCCATGCAGAGAAGGCAAAAGAATGCAAGCTCTGTTGCATGGACACTTCTGAAAACATGAAGTGTCAGTGTTGGATGGCCCGACACCTACATACATGACGCCTACGCACATTGACAGTCCTTTGGCCTTTCATTTTTGAAACATGAAGTGTCCAATATGCATGCCCACTATCTTTTTTTCTTTTCTCCATCTTCTCTCTTTGTTTCTGTTATCCCTCCCTTTTTCCCTCCTATCTCTCCTCCTTTTTCAATCGAGTCATGCAAAGGACAATCCTTTTTCCAAAGGGCGACCAGGGTTTTCACCCTTTTGAATGAAAACCCTGGTCATCCTAAAAAAGGGACGACATCCAGGTCTTCCTTTTGAAAGAGGTGACCAGGATTCCTTCCTTCTGAAAAATGACACAAGGGCTAAGGTGTACTTACAATGTTTTTTAAAAAATTATACAACAGTTAATTAATTGTGTGTTGTGCGTGTGTATATATATATATATATATATATATATATATATAGACACACGCATAGGCTCAAACGGCTCTCTATTTACAGCTGCCCATCATGCCTTTCTTTTACATGACTTGTACTATAAATAAGGGACAGGTTGTCCCACCGTCCCACTTAATGTGGGCTTCTTTGAAACCTTTTTTTGGTTCATCAATACGCATTTCTTTTGTCTTTCACATCCTGCCTTCACATTTTCTTGATCGTAGTGTTGTTTTGTCTTGATTTTTCTTAATTTTATACCATTAAGATTTACAAAAAAAAAAAAAAAAACTTCTCAGATGGGCAGATGCATAATTTATACATATTGATATCCTGTGTTGCTTGTTTTGGCATATTTTAGTTTAAGGTAGTGATGGATGTGAAGCAAGGCTCTAATTTGTATAGACTAAATGGTATTTGTTTATAGAACTTGCTATCTTGTGAAGCACACCACATCTCTTTGGTCTTAATGTAATTCCTTTCCACTTGGCCTAGTGACAACAATACTCACACATAGAGAAATAAGTTTGCATGTCGTCTTATCTATGGTGTGTGTGTGTGTGTGTTTCTTTTTTCTCTCTCTCTCTTTTTTTTTTTGTGTGGATACCCATTACAATATATTGCAGATGTGCTTACTTATTGTATGTGTTTTCAGTCTCATGTTTTGGATTTTAAAATAAGTTATAATAGGTGGGACATATTTAAAATTCTTTGTAGGTTATATGCATAAGTTTATTTGAGGGAATTGTCTGCCATTTCCAGGATCTGATGTGTTAGTGATGTATTGTTGTAATTCATATTCATCACTTATTGTCTTTGGGAAACTTTACCTGTCGTTTTACATGGACCTATCATTTTAGATGCTAAACTATTACCACAACTGATTTCGTTAACCATAAATCAAAAGAGAAAATAATGTTCGGGTACAATTCACCTCTATTTTAGATGCCGCTGAGTACATTGATCCTGAGAAATGGTTTTTGTACGCACAAGGGAAGATTATAGCAAATGAAATTCTCTGTGATCAGTAATGTATATATGGTATTTTGGGATGGAGTCAGCCATTTGTGGTAAATATAACATTTTATTGATTTCGTTTTATTGGTTGGTTATAAAAATTATTCAGATTTATATGTGATCTTTGTTTGTATTTTTTCTCCTTCTATGGTTGTTTTGTTATTGTAACCATTTTTAGAAACTTTTGATCAGTAATGCGATTGGTTTTCAGTTATCTGTGCTCATGAGAATGGAGGTTATGGTTGTAAGTTGCGGCTTTTGCTTATTCAGTATGAATAACTGATGTGCCGGCAGCACCCATTTTCTACGGAGTGCTAGTCAACATATGTGCTGGAATGCATGTGAACCTTAGGAGTTATGGTATATCTCTTATTGCTTGCTGCTGGTATTGCCCTCCATAGTTAAAACATGAAGGATAGTAGAATGTCAATTTTGCATTTATTGAGGAGAATGGGTCTTGTTTTGCACATATATGATTGTGTCCTCTTTCACCATTATGTTGTGCATGTATCGGAAAGATCAGAATTTATATGAAATTTCTTTATGAAATTTCTTTCACTAATGCTCACTTGTGTGGTCTTGTTTTGCACACCTATGATTGTGTCCTCTTTCAGCACTATGCTGAGCATGCATGTGAAAGATCATCAGAATTTATATGAAAATTCTTTGACTTTTATAGTTGTGATAATACTCACTTGTGTGGTTTCCTAGGACTTAATGGACATGTATGTGCTTGTCTTGTGACTATTGTTTTTTTGCTGCTTTTGACTAATAATTTTCATCTTACTGTACGTCTTTCCCTTTTTGTTCATTTAATTTGAATTAAAGGCATGATAGGGCTATAAGCCAAAGTATTTGATACCACATAAGAGTCTATACATAAACACACCATATGTGATAAACTAATTAATAGGTAATTGATGCCAAATAGAAGTCTATATACCAAGCCTTTACCCTATTAAGAAAACATAGCAAAAATCTTCAACACCTTAATCAAATAAGGGTGGGGATTCCTCGATGCAAACTGCTGGGAAAAGGCGCTCCCAAGAACAAAAAATATAAAGCAAAGAAAAAATGATTAAAAAAACAAAGCAAAAAGAGGAAGAAGTAGGCTGGATGAGAGAAGTATAATGTAGTTGCAAGAGGATGACTGGAAATGAAGGGAAAAATGGAATCAAGAAGGAAATATGCCTGTTGGTTGGGAGGGAGAAAGAGAAAATGCCATTTTCTAAGGAGTGCTGGTCAACATATGTGCTGGAATGTATGTGAACCTTAGGAGCTATGGTATGATCAATATCTCTTGTTGGTTGCTGCTAGTATTGCCCTCCATAGTTAAAGCATGAAGGATAGTAGATTGCCAATTTTACATTTATTGAGGAGAATGTGTCTTGTTTTGCACATATATGATTGTGTCCTCTTTCACCATTATGGTGAGCACGTACCTGAAAGATCAGAATTTATATGAAAATTCTTTCACTTTTATAGTTGTGATAATGCTCACTTGTGTGGTCTTGTTTTGCACACCTGTGATTGTGTCCTCTTTCACACATTGTCACAAACTGAGAAGGTTTCTTCAATAAGGTTAGTATACGTGTGTCGCTATACCGACATCACACAACGAGTACTTGGACATGCCTGAGTACTTTTGGGATCAAAATTGATCCAAATTACTTTTACTTGATTTAGATTGTTTTTACCTTTGTCTTGTGTTTATTTAAGTGTTGCCTTTGTTTTGAAGTAGTACTTGATTTAAGATTATTTTTACCTTTGTCTTCATTCTGTCTTTAGGAGTTTTTAGTCACTAACAGATGCTGATTTTATTTATTTTACTTGTTTATTTAAGTGTTGCTTTTGTTTTGAAACTTTTTGTGATATTTTGCATATGTATATGTACACCCTATGGTACCCTTGCATCCGTATTTTCTAAAATATTTGTACCCATGCGACTTAGCTGACAAAGAATCTGGTTGATTAAATATCAAGATGAAACAGTGATAATTAGACCATTAACATATATGGAAAGATAATTTGTTCATGCCCTTTGAATAAATAAATGGAGGCATCCAACTAAATAAATGAAAGTATAGAACATGGTAACTTTTTTCTTATCACCTAGGTTGAGTTCCTATATATATATATATATCAAAGGTATGGAGAGAATCAATTGGGCCTCCACACTGAGGTTGGATTGTGCCGGTTTCATGACAATGCGTGTGGCGGGCCTCCACACTGAGGTCTGAGTGTTGCTATCAAGAAGAGATTTGGGAACTTTGAAAAGTTGCTAGAGCTAGGCTGCCATTGCTTGCCTTGTTTTCTTGGTAGTGAGTCAACTTGCTGGAATTCTATTACTTGAGGCTTCGGATGTTAGGACTGAAACCAACACAAAGTTACTTGTTTTTCTTCATCAGCTTACCTACTGTGTATCATCATTCCAAAAATTTATGGGTAGCTAGTGATGAATGTTCTGCCGCAGCCTGTGGTTGTTGAGTTCTACTTTTATTCTTGCATCGAAGTGGTTCATAATGCTTCAATGCTTCCATTTCTGAACAAGTTGGAAATTTTCATGTAAAGTGGGCCATTTTTGTTGAAACTGATTGTCGCTGGGAATTTGTTTGTTGTACTAGAGAGGCGAACAGAGGGAGAGGAGACAGAAAAAGAGGAAAAGATTCAAAAGATCAGTTTATGGGCAATATCAGAATTTGACAGCTGGTTCACTCTTTTATGTGATATTGAAGTTCAGACTTGTGTGTGGATCCAACAGTTAAGTGCCTCTGTATCCATTGTAAGAATTTTTTTGCTTTCTTATTATTGCTTGCTAGCTAGTAATCTGGTGATGAAGCCCATCGATGTTGTTAAATGGGATGAGGCGAAGGGAAGCGTTGAGCTTGTCAAGTGAGGTGGAATGAAGCGTAAGCTTGACACAAATTCATAAAGTATGTATATTTATCACAATACCTTCTATGTGCACATACGGATATGATTTCCAAGTCTTCATATCTTGGTAAGACAAGCCCACATTTCTGGACGTAGAGATCCCATTTATATTTTTTATTTAATTCAAATTTAATGTTTTAAAGACCAACAATGTTTTTTAAATTTGGGAGCAAAATAATAAACTTTTTTTGGGCATCGATCGCAAGCACCGTTTCAGATGGTTGTACGAGCCTTATGCCTCGTTCTAGAGAGAGGCTAGAACAAGAGAAGACACATGAGTATGGCAGTAAAACAGAAAAACACAGACACTCACCTGAGCGTTAATGTGTAACTTTTTCTTCAAATTATGACATTTAACTTTGTTAAACTAGACGGATGAAAATACGTTCTTTTTCTTTTCCATGACCAGTTCGTTTTTTTTATCGTTAAAATGACAATAACTAAAATATAAATTTTCACGTTTCTTGCTAACTATGCCATAAGAATTGTGATGTGGAAAGTATTAGAAAGTTACTAGCTTTTTATCGCATGTAACAAAGGATGATTGATTAAAATTAATACTAACGAAAAATGCAACTTTACTTTTACAGGTGAATTATTTGAAACCATGTTTAAATGCCTAGCTAATTGGTGTGTTCAACAATGCGCTGATCTATTTGCATCAACTGCCCTAATAAAAAATGAAAAAGAAATCAGCCTGCCTTCTTTTTTACTGCCACTTTTGCCAAGGATTTGCCTCGAAAAAGAAATGCCCAAATTTTAAACCGGCAATAAAAACACATGCAGTCCAAACGCTTGTTATATATCACCTTTTCCTGTAGTCCTCCTTTGTTTTAATCTTTATTTCTTATTACCACTGAAGTATTTTAGTGAGGGACAAGTGCAGTTGTCCAAAGTCAACAGAAATTTGCTGGACTCTTTCAGAAATTTTTATATCCCAAGAGGCACTTATATATATGAATAAAAACAAAATTTTGGCATGTAAGAAAAAAAAAAAGAAATATTGAGAGACTCGTGCCACCAACCCAAAGGACCCCAAAGGACCCAAGGCAGCAAACTTACTGGATGATGTATATGTATTGTATTAAATAAAATATTGTGCCAGTTAAAAAAAAAAAGGTTAACCACAATTTTCTTTTTTTAACTGCAATTAAGGGAGGGATGGTCGCTTCGTCTCCCATTTAGGAAGTCACGGATACGTGGCGAAACGCTTTCCCACGTGGCCAGGGCTTTCCATTTCGTGACTTTCTTTGTTCGAAGTGGTTTCCAAATGTTAACACAGACGCCCTTTCTGTCGTTCTACTGTGCCATCAACCTCCGTTTCGCCGTTCTCCGGTTCGCCGTTCTCCGGTCCTCCAGAAGCGACCGTCCAGCAAGGTGCTCTATCTCTCTTTCTCTCTCGTGTTCTTCTTGGTTTAGTTAGCCGCAACTGCAACAACGTGCATTCTCCTTCTCATGACCAACTCAATCTGTCCTGACACCGATTCCAGGGCTGCTCTCTCTCTCAGTAGGCTGATATATATATATATATATATATATATATATATATATATATATATATATATATATATATATTGGTTCTCTTCCTCATTTTGGGGCTTTTTCAGGTTTCGCTTCAAGGATTCGCAGCTTGCAGGCCTTGGTTTTAGCTTTTTTCTTACCTCGTTGGTACTGTTCCTCAAAATTTTTCTGCGCTCCCTCGTCTCACATTGAACTTGAAAGGCAAGATTTCTAGCCATAGGTGTTGCTTTTATATTGTCAGTTTCATTGCAGTATCATCAATGGGTTGGTTGTGTGTTTTTACTCTGAAATGCTTGTATTTTTTGAAGCTTTCTAGAGATATGCTTTTACAGATCCCTAGAAAGTAATCAGTCGAATGGTTCCAGGCACAATTTGGTAGAATAGAACTTATGGTTCCAAGGATCGGCTCATAGTTTATGTTTTCAAAATTTTTTGTTGTTTTTCATTTCTTTGATTTTATGTTCTGTGTTTTTTTTTGAGCTTTTTGTTGGCATAATGTCACGTCTCTTATTGCTCCATAAGATTCTTTATTCTATCTTCAAGTCGGTAGGTTAAATTAAATTTATCTGCAGTAACTGGCCATAGACCTGTTACTATAGTTGTTTCTTGTTTTACATGTAATTTAGTGTATTTGTTTATTGCAGAGATTTGCAGAATAACCTTCTATCGGATATTTCCAGTATTCTGAACCTCCCACCAACGTGAGTTTAAGGTGAGTTGTCTATTCAACATATCATCGCTTTAGTATGTGCAGATATGTGTGTCTATTTATAGGTGCCTACCAAATGGATTTTTCCATGCTTTGCTTTGATATATCACCTAGTAGATAAAGGTAGCAGCAAGAAAACTAAGTATGAGGATTGCATGCATGGATAGATACCAACATTATTCTTGACATGATAGATATCATGAGTCAATGTAGATGTAGATTAGTCTTCTTCAATATTAGTAACTGACATAACTAGAAAGTGATCTTTGCTTTTTAGTGTTTAGATTAAATTTTATCTGCTGAATTACATTTAGAAAAAAATGTCAAAGAAAGAAGGAAAATTGACAAATACTGCTTATCTAGTTGGTCTCATGAACTTGAAATTTTCAGTTTGTTGGTCTGTGGTATAGCTTTGAGTGGTATAGCTTTGAGTAGTGTTCTCTCCTGCCCTTTTTTTTATTGCTTTTCTACTGAAGATCAAAATTACAGTAATCTTAAGCCATTTTAAGATACACAAATCTGATTTTCTAGCCCTTTAGAATGATATACTTGTAGAAATTACTGCAGTTAGGGGAGCTTCATAATTTTGGCTGTTTACCTAGTACAAGATTCGATTGTCCAACTAAAGTACACACCTAAGAAGCACAAACAAACCAACATATAGATTTACTTGTTCACTTCTTGAGGACCATGGAAAGGAGATTCAACGTACTGGGAGAAGCTTAGCTTATCTAGCAATCTCATGCAACTCTCTTTTTTCCATTGATTTCATGTCTACATCTCTTGACAAATGTTTTGTTGCTTGTCTATGCATGGGTGTTATGAATCATTATTTTCTTAGTGGGTAAGGAGCTCGTATGAAAAAATTGAGCTTTTTGTGGATTGTCTATGCATGGAAAATTTGAATAAATGATGTCCATGTTTCTTCCTGCATGATTCTTATGACTTCTCCATAGAAGTCCGCATTTTGGTAGGGCCACTAAGCAAGAACCTTTTGATTACAGTGTGTTTACTTTTCAATTTACGGGATCAGTTTTCTTGTTCTATGTCTTATTGGATTGCATTTGTTTGAATTGCTCAGGCTACAAGGAATCCTTTGTGTTCAAGTGCCAACCAGTTCAATGTCTTGTGGACCCTGTCCTGATGACAATGTGGACTCTTTTGGAGGCACTTCTAACTCCACAGATGTTTCTCGAGTTCAGGCATGTCCAATTCAAAATTTCTATGAATATGTTATGCCATCACTTGTTCCATGTTTCTGTACTGCTCTTATTAAACTTGGATATCGTTTAAAAAGCCCTAGCATCTCTATGCTTCTGCCATACGTTTTATGCTTTTATATTTGCTCATGTTTGGCCTTGATTTGGATCTTGATGTCATGCTGGCATCAATTGCTGGTATAGTTGTAGTTTCTTCTCTCATTGAAGAAAGCATACTAAAGAGTATAGTAAAATTAACAAAAAACATCTATGTAAGTACCCTTGTTTTTGTTCATGTATTTGCATGTGTAATTGGTTTTCTAGTGTTCAGGACTTAAAGCTACATAATTAGTTTGACTTGGAGATGTTTCCTTCTTCCCTTTTTCAATGCTAAAACATGAGTTGATTGTAGAAGCATTAGCTTTGGTTATTCACATGTAAGCTGATTGGTGGGTCAATGTCTAATTTGATTTAAGTTCAGAAGTGGTGGTCGTCAACAACAACGTTATGATGCTTGGGGTTGTTTACGGCATTGGATTTTTGTACCATAAAGTTGAGACCTTAGCTGACGATGCCTCTTTTTTTACGTACTAAAGTTTTATCCTTCTTTTTGAATTTTTAGTGTTTTTTGATAGAAGAACCTAACCCAAACCATTTGTGAAACTTTCAATCAGTTGAATACCCAACTTTTCTGGGAACTCCTCACCCTTAAACCAATCTTTTGTATAGAAGACCCTACTTTTATGGGAGATTTGGTGAAGTTCGTTCTTTTAACCAGCCAAGTTTTACATTCACCCATCTCTTTAGGGAGTACAGTTCCTTTCTCCTGGTGATATACCATTTGATGTCAAGAACTTTTGTAAAAGAGAAACTTTTCAGTTTTGCTTAAAAACATTTTGAAAGTGTTTTCTCACACAATGATGTGCCTTGCTTTATTCTTAGTACCTTTCCAAGTGGAAGGTGGAAATTTCAAATTTTTGTTGTCCATCAATGGAAGAGGAAAATCGAACAAATCCGGATATGAGCAGTGAAGAAAAATCCTATGAAGTTGAGAAAGTCAAGACTAGGAAATGCTATTGACTCTAGCGATTAAGCATTTGCAAGGATTTAGCAGGAAAATATATTGAGGGAGAAGCCAAAATGCTCTATAAGATCTTGGCAGGTAGTAAAATGAGAGTTGAGAGATGGGCTCGGAGCTTGTGTAGTCGTTCCTCTGAGTTAGTAATCGAGAGTACCGGGTAGACATAAAGGTGATTTATGTCTATTTCGCGAAGATAATGATTTACGAACTTTTGGTTCGTTGAAAACCCGTAAGGTGAAGCGGGTTGGACACGTGACAAAACTACACATAACTACCAAAGTGGTGGAGCTTCGTAGTAGCCTTTGGGGTGGTGAGGTATTCCCTCAAAGGTGAAGGTCAGCCCAAAAAAAAAAAAAAAAAGAAAAGCATAAGAAAAAAAATTGAAAGGCAAAAAGTTGAATGCAAAAGAAAAAAAATGAAGAAAAAAGCAAAAGGTGCTTGCCAAGAGATGAAAGACATGAAGGCTGAACTCGCAAGAATTGAATGCGACAATCTTTCGTGGATGTACGATTTTGGGGTTAATATCTGCTCCTTGTTTTGATTATCTAGGATGTCGAGGATGGTTCCTTTTTGTTCATATTCTGGAAATTGAAGGACATTCCTTTTAAAGATTCGACAACATTGATGCGAAATAAAACCAAATGCTTGTATGGTACTAACGGTACATGAAAGCTATATTATTTTCACAACACGAGCACTCAAGTTTATGAGTTGAATTGATTATTTTTGAACTATTTCAAAATTCAATGTAAAAACTTGACGTATCTTGTATGCTTCCAGGATTCCTAGGCATAGCAATAACTAACCAATCCCCTTTAGTCTTGAAAATGTTTGACCATTTTGTTACCAAATTGTTAGTCCTTCTGTGAAATAGATGAAACCCCTCAAACCTAGTTCAACCATGCTGAGCATGATGAATTATCCATCATTTCCTTTTGTCTTTGGAGAGGTAGACCATTTGGGACAAGTGATTAAGCTGACTCTAGATGATATTTTTGAAAAGTTCTATCGAAGTTGCATAGTATATGTCCACCTAATCTTGTTTTTGTGAGTTGTATAAATTTCATCTGTTTGATCTTTATCCTTTGTTTCATTCTAGCTGCTGTTAAAATCTTTTATGTAGTATAGCTTTGTAATAAAAGGATCAGTTGAGGCATTCAGCCCTTTGGTTTGTGCCCCCTCCCTCTTTCCCCACCTTACTAATTTCTCGCTCCACCCATGTTCGTATCCATGCATTTTTATGTCATCAATCTAGGGCTTGAATTTTTTTTATTCCTCTAGCTTGGGTTGTCCCTTTATTGAATTGTCTTTTGGTTGTCTTTTATTTCCAAGAGGCCTCTACATGGTGGAGGCTTGATTTCTCATTTTGGATTTGAGACTGACTACATAAATTTTATATGAGGTAAATGGTTCCAGCTTGGTGTATTTAGACAATGCAGCTACATCTCAAAAGCCATATGCTGTTTTGGAAGTTCTTCATGATTATGTGAGGGCTACAGCTCAAATGGTCACCACAATATTCATTATTTAAGGTATCCCAACATAACGCCCCATACCTACCCTTACTCTCTCTCTCTCTCTCTCTCCCTCCCTTGTCTTGATTGCTTGCTCACTCACATGCATGTTCACAGTTGGACACCCACAATGATGCACTCTTCCTGTTTGCAAAGGAAGCAAGAAAAAGAAAATTCCTTGTTCTAAAATTATATGTTTTTGTATATCAAGGAAGGAAAAAAATAAGGGTAGTTCATTGGGTGCATGGTAAATCATTTGATTTAATCTTTTTTCAATAGTTTTATTATTTGGCGTATTAAAAAAATAAGGGTAGTTCATTGGGTGCATGGTAAATCATTTGATTTAATCTTTTTTCAATAGTTTTATTATTTGGCGTATTGTGCGGTAAGTATTTGAAAAGACCCTGGAACCTTAGTGTCGTCTGTCATTTTTCATTGTTTCTAGCAGCAGCAGTCTGACCCATATAAGTGCCTAATGTCCTATACACTCATCAATGTTAATAATTTTCTATAATTAATATGTTACAAGTGAAATCATTGGCTAATAATATTGAGCCTATCTTGTCTATGTCAAGTGTAGTGGGCTATGTCCAGAATGTAATCAGGGTCTCTATCAGATCTCAACCTGGAATAGCTGCCACATCCCTAACTATGTCTTTTATAATCAGGCTGGCAAAGCATCTATATAAGCATATTGTGTCATTATTTAGTGAAGTTTTGCATATATTGACAAACAACCATTGATTGCAGCATGAACATAAACCATGAGAAGAGAATTCGTTTTGTTGATACTCTAGCCATCTAGAATCTGCAATACAACATCAGATTGGCAGACGTACACGCAAGGGTGCGGTTAGTAGATCCCTCTTTGAACCCAGTATGATTTTGCATGCCCTACAATGCTAGCTCTGCTGGTTCTTTCAAAATGATTGTTAGTGACTGCCTGCATTCTCAGGAATGGATTCATGTATTTGTACTTCTCACAAAGCTCTTAGATTTTTCTATTGTTTTCAGTTATATTCAGATGTATTTTATGTGCATTATGGACAAATTTGTGACCCTCAAACTGAAGCAGCTTTGCGCTTTTAAGTTCATTCATATCGATGCATATAGTTCAACATCGTGGGCAGTAGACTATTGCTACTCATTTTCTTTTTTTCATGTACTTAACACAATGCTCTGTTCAATGCTCAAGTTGTTGATTAGTTGTGACTTTGGAGGGTTATGGATTAGCCCCATTTATTACTTTCTTGTTTTGTTTATCTATCATTGTTCACACATAAAGTTACCATTGTTTAGTGGGCAAAGGCAAATGGGAAAGTGGACCTCATGCACTCGATGGATTTCAGGCTTTATAGGGATATGAATTTAGATTGTGGATTTGGATGTGAATATTTGATCATGTAGGAAAACAATTACCCTTATAATAGTCTTGTTGAGGTCTATGATTGACCGCCAGCCACATAAAGGTGCAATAAAGGTGCAATTTCACTTGATGTTATTAAAACTTATGTTAAGCTTGACTTCATCTAAATGAATGGTGTACCAGAGTTTATTGTTGTCAAAGATTTTCTAGAGGTTCTAAGTTATTCAAAAGTTTCAAGGAGTGTGTCACATACAAAGAAAACTTGCTCGTTTCAATGAGTCTCAAAGTGTTGAGAATTATTTAAGTTGTCATTTCTGTTTTTTCTTATGGAAAATGCATTTTGTAGGTAGCGTAGGCAGCATTTACTTGTTATTTTTATGTCTATGCATTTCATGTCCATGGAGAGAAAAATTTTCGTAGTTTTAACTTTTTCTTTTTTCCATGTGTTTTTTGTTTTTAAAATTTTTAGGTGAATTCTTAATGTTTAAAAATTAAATTATCTATTTTTACATTACGTATGTAACCTTGAATCCTACCAATATGGATCACATCATGCATCTTTACACCATTGTATGCGTGTCTTCATTATCAACCACGTTTAGTTGATTGCTGTCAAACCACAGTTCGATCAACTATCATGAACTAGAATCCGGTCTGTTCAGTCGTATTTGTTTTCAACTTTTTCAATTCATGATCTATGTTTATAATAGTGTTTTGTTTTTTGTATATTGAATTGTCTGCTTAGCATTTATTAGTTTATTAAGAAATCTCTTGCTTTGCAATTTTTTGAATTATAGGTCAGGGGAAGGTAAATTACGTATGCATTTATCCATTTAATTTTTCTAGATGATGGATAGAGTTTGGTGAACCTTTATGTTGCATTTCTTGTACCATAGTTGCCTTGTGATGGAGTTGGAAGAATACATGACTTGACAGTTTACCATTGGTCTCATGGACTGATCACAATTCTTGAATATTGTTGTTTGCAATAAGGTTCTGACTTCGTTAACAAAATAGGCTATGGGTAACCAATTATGACAAAAATTATGTTTGATGCCTTGATAGTACGGCAAGAGAGATTTAGATTATAATCTTGGATTTGATGTGTTTCATGTATTCAAAGCCACACTTGAACCTGGGAGCCGATAAATTTGCAATCGAATTAGGCGTAGAAGTTGAATCTTATTCCTCAGATTTGACTTCAATTTCGCGGGTCTGGATTTAAATATGATTCTTATTGAGGAAAAAAATCGAAGCTCTTATCATATAGGAGAACTTCAATTATACTAGAAAATTAATGATAGTATTCGTGTAGGGACAAGTATGGAATTAACACTCAGGATCAAGAATTAGAAAACGTGGCCGTGTCTGGTTTGCTCCAAGTTCCAAAATTTGCAAATCTGGTGAAAGTCTGAAACTCTGAAACCACGTTTTTACTGATAGAGGTACCAGTAATTCGAGCACTTCGTGGGTCATGCGGTTTGGACACGGCAACCCTTGGCAACCCTTGACGCGGTTCGCACGCGGTCCCTTCTTTTTTAAACTTTTCCCACTTTTCCCCCGGTCTTTTTTTTCTCTCTCTCGGATCGTCTCGATTGAAAAGGGCAAGAACGCCGTCTGTTCCCTCTCATCGCTTTTTAAAATTTTTCCCTCGTCTTAGTCTCTCCCATCTTTTGGTTCGACCATAAGCGAAGGGCCGTGACAAATTTTTCCCTCGTCTTAGTCTCTCCCATCTTTTGGTTCGACCGTGGTGATGACAAGAAGAACAAATGCTCCATTGTGGGATCTCCGTACAGAAAGGAAGGCCGGATTACTAGTGAGAGTGGAGATTTTAGATCTCCATGAGTGCGAGATCTGCCCATGCCCATGCGATGAGAAGAAGCAGCAGTAAGCGGATCCAATTTTCTCCGAGACACCACGCTTCATCCTCTCCTTCCCACTTTCTTCTTGATTTATGGCGGTTTCTTCCTTCATGGCACCTAAAAGGGAAAAGCCCTCTGCGTCGTCGATTACCCGGAAAGAAATGTCACCTTTGAGGCAGGCTGATGCTTCTGTTGCAAGCGATGAGAAGATGGAGTGGAGTCATTTCATCGGTGTGGGCGGCAAAGGCCTGTCCGCTATCTCGATTCTCACTCCCGGGCAAGATACGCTTCCTCCCTGCTCTTGTTTGCTCTAGTTTGCTCTAATTCTTAGGTTGTTGATACATCCATGTCTCTCTCTCTCTTTAAGGGCGTCCCTTAACTTCCTCCTTTGGCCGGCAGCCATCGCCGGTGTGTGATGGGTGTTGGCAGTCCTCTCCGCCCTTCAGTTGTGTTCATGTGTGGTTTCCTATTGGGATTCCTCTATAGTCGGTCAGGTTTATCATTGCAGGCTGGGGTCTTTCATTTCGGCTCTGTGCTAGGAGTTTTGTTTGGGTTTCTTCCGTTGAAGTTGTTGCTGGTTTCTCACATTTGGTTGGGTTTCTCCCGTTGAAGTTGTTGCTGGTTTCTGACATTTGGGTTCGCATTGGGTCGGATGCTTTGGTCACCACTTGGATCGCCGCTTTCTAGTACGGCGCTTGGGTCCCTGCTGGTTCTGTTGTGGGTCGCCGCTTAGGTCGTTGTTGTCGGTCTGACCGCCTTGTGTCATCCCTTAAGTTGCTGTTGGGTCTGCCGCTTGTGTCACTCTTGACGTCTACCTTTTGGTTCACCGCTGTCGGTTGGGCATGCCGTTTAGTTGATGTTGCTACTGAGTCGCCACTACCGCTTCTGTTTGCTGCTAGGTCGCATTTATCGTCTTTGGGTTTGTTGCTGGGTCATTACTGTGACTATTGTTGTGCATTCATCGCATTATGCAGCTGTTCAAATTCCAACCAGCCATTCGGGGAGGTTGGGCGTTTTTCTCAGGTATTGCAATTGGGTCTCTTCTGATAATGATTTGTTTACTGGGTTCACGTTTCCTTCTTCAATGACAATGCTTTTTCATGGATGGGGAAGGTGGGCACTCAAGCTGTCGGGCGTTCTCCAACATGCCTGATACTTATGATTTACTGGTTCATTTTTGTTTGGTTTGTTGGTGGTCTCACTGCATTATATTTGTATGTTACTAGTGCCAACCAGGTCACTGTTTTCTTTTAATCCTAAAGTGATAAGTTTTATCTGCTGCATGTAGTTTCCTTTCTATACGATTATATGCTGTATTTCTGTTTGTTGTTTGAATCCATCCTTGTATTGTTTTCTCGTTTAGAATATCAGATGCATTTGACTTCAACTTACAATCACAGAGTAATATAATGCTTCCTTTGTGACTCCGGACATAGATGTAGGTGTCATTGTCTGCTGGACATGTATATTTCATGTTTAATAAGTCTTGTATAAAGCATACATTTGGGTGGAGAAGTTATGCAGAAAATTAGTAAAACTTGTTTCAACATTGTAGATTGGGTTAGATTTGACCTCTGTTCTAGATCATAAATCCAAATCTGAAATCCAACATCGCAGACCGGATCAGATTAGACAACTGATCCAAATCTTAGGACGAAATCCCAAATCCAATTTTGTGAACGGAATCAGATTAGAGCTCTCGTCTATTTCTTCGATCCAAACACAGTGAAGATACACAATAAAATGAGAGGTTTTCTAATTTATTGTAAATTCTTTTCAAAACCCTTATCAATCTTTGAAATCATTTCAAGAATGTTACTATGTCTATATAAATCTTTGAAACAATTTTCTAAGTTTTCCAAAATTTTGTAAATTGACTTCAAATTCCTATGATTTGATTTTTTTTGAATTTTCTCAATTTCTTGTGAGATTTGATTTCGTATTTTTCGTAAATCTTTGTTGAATTTTCAAGTTTTTAAATGCACCTGTCAACATTCGAGTTTCTAAATTCCATTGGATTGTATGAATTTTTAAAACTATTTTAAACATGGTCTTGATATTTTAAAATTCACATCCACAATCAAAATATGCATTTGACATCCTAGAGGACACTAAATAAGAGAGACCACCATTGTAGATGCTTGTCCATGTTCTCCAAAATTGTGCAATTTGACTTCAAATTCTTTTGATTTTCTTTGAATCTTCTCAGATTTGTATTCGATTTGCTACATTTCCTAAAAATGCATGTTAATTTCTCAAATGTATGAATTTTGAAAACAATTTTTAACATGGTCTAAACTAGAGGTTCAAATTTTAATATTAAAATTCAAAGTCCACATTCAATTTACCAATCCAATTTCTGAGACTGATTAGTCCTCTAATCTAGAGCTTTCATGTAAAGCCCACATACAACATCCTAGACCATGTCTGATCCAAACCAATTCAACACCCATACCTCTGATCCAAACCTTAGGTCTAAATCCCTAATTCAACACCCATACCAGATCAGGAATGACCTCTGATCTATTTTATAGATCCTAATCCTAAATCACACATCACAGAACAAATTCAAATCCCTTATGCATTTTGAAATCATTTCCAGTATTTTACTTCATCTATATACATTTTTGATACCACTCTCTGAGTTTTCCAAATTTTTGTAAATTGACTTCACATTCTTATGATTGATTTTCTTTGAATTTTCTCAATTTCTAGTGTCTTCAAATATTTTTTGATTTGATTTCATACTTTTCTTAAATCTTTGTCAAATTCTCAAGGTTGTAAATGTAAACTTTCAAGTTTCTAAAGTCCATTGGATTTTATAAATTTTCAAAATGATTTTAAACATGGTCTAGACTTCTGTATATTTTAAAAATCACATCTGCATTCAAAAACATGTATGCATTCGGCATCCTAGACCGGGTAAAATGACACCTCAGTTCTACTTGCTTGTTCAAAATCCGCAATCCAACATCCTAGACCCGATTAGATGAGACCTTTGATCGCGTAGGGGACTAGATCAGACCTATGATCTATTTCTTAGATCAAAATCCCTAATCCAACATCATATACTTGATCACATAAAAAAATGAGTGATTTTCTGATTTGTTGCAAATTCTTTTCAAATCCTTTAGGAAGTTTTGAAATCATTTGAAGAATATTAGTTTGTCTATATAAGTCTTTGAAATCATTGTCAAGTCTTCCAAAATTGTGCAAGTTGGCTTCAAATTCTTTTCATTTTCGTAGAATCTTCTCAATTTCTCGTTGTATCTTTAAATTTCTTGTATTTGATGTGTGACATTTCCTAAATGCTTGTTAAATTCTCAAGTTTTTAATTGCACTTTTTACTCTCGAGTTTTTCAAATTACACTTGATTGTTCAAATTTGTAAAACAATTTTAAACATGGTCTGAACTCTCTGGTTCAGATTTTAAAAGTCGAAATCCAATTTCGAATTACCAATCCAAGAGACCGTATAAGATTGGACCTCTACTCTAGAGCTTTGGTTTGATTCCTGCATACAACATCCTAGACCAGATCAGAGCTGACCTTTGATCCAAAACATAGTTATGAATCCCTTTTTCAACACCCCATACCGGATCAGGTCAGACCTCTGATCTATTTCTTGCATCCAAATCCTAAATCAAACATCATTGAACAGATTCAAATCCCTTTTGAGTATTTGGAATCATTTCCCGTGTTTTACTTTGTCTATATACATCTTTGAAACCACTCTCTAAGTTTTCCAAAATTTTGTAACTTGAATTCAAATTCTTATGATTCATTTTCTGTGAATTTTCTCAATTTCTTTTGAGTTCTTCAGATTTTTTGGATTTGATTTCGTACTTTTCTAAAATCTGTGCTAAATTCTCAAACTTGTTAATGCACCTTTATACTTTCAAGTTTCTAAATACCATTGGATTGTATAATTTTTCAAAATGATTTTAAACATGGTCTAGACTTGGGTTTAATGTTTTAAAATTCACATCCATTTTCAAAAAAATATTCATTCGACGTCCTAGACTGGATAAAACGAGACCTCCGTTCTTACTGCTAGTTCAAAACCCGCAATCCAACATCCTAGACCGGATTAGATGAGACCTCTGATCTGGACCTTAGAGACGAGACCTCCGTTGTAGATGCTTGTTGAAAACGCCTTGCTTCGAGCTATGGAACCAAATATAGCTAAGTATAGTTAAATTTAAAAGTGCTGAAGGCATTTTAGAGTATCTAAGATTAATGTATGCTCAGTCAAATTGGACAAGACGATACGAACTAGCTCAAGATTTGAGAGGTTTAAGTTAAGGAAATTAATCCATCCACTCCTTTGAGATGCACAAGATGTAAGGACTAACGAGTATCCTGAGTGTAAAAAGATGGAAATAGAAGAAGGGAACAAGAATATGTCATAGAATTTTTGATGGCCTTCAGATCTGTATTCGTTGCCAAAAGCTTGTGTTCTTTAGTTCAAATTGTTTCCAAACTTATGGTAGAATACGCTAAAAATAAGTCATTGGGAGGAAATTGTGTAGAAGACTCTGCGCTGTCTAAAACATTTGGTAGAAGATGAGGTAGTGGGAAATAAGGCTGGGCGTCGGGTCGAGAAAATCCCGACCCGGGCCGGATAGGCCGGCCCAGCGGCGGCCCGGTCGGCCCGTCTCCCTCTCCCTTTCCTACTTCCCCCCTTCCCGTCTCTCCTTCCCCCTTCCCGTCTCCCTCCCCTTTTCCGGCAACCCGCACAGCTACCCAGCTCCAACATGCTTCACCCTCTGGTTTGGCCATCCGCGGATCATCAAAGCTCGTCAATGCCACCTACTTGTTGATCTCTGTTCTACTTCAACAACATCGCCACCTGCTCGAGCTCTTACTAGCAGCACAAGTCGTCAGATGTCTTCATCGCCACCAATTTCATTCGGATGATCGACTCCCCTTCCTATCGACATCGATTTTAGGTCATTCCTTCAATCACTGCCATTTGAAACATCACCACCCTCCTCCGGCTTTAAGTGGAACCCAGATTATCACTGTCCCCATTTTCGAAGCCCCCAACCCACCTGCACCTCGATCGTCTCTCTCTTTCTCGTTTTCTGAATCTCCAAAACCTCAACTGGGCAGCCCATCCTCCCCCCATTCCATTGCCTCCGCTCAGCCTGCGCTCCATCTTTGTTCTTCACACGAGGCCCTTGCTGTAACCGACTTCACACGAAGTATCCGACTTCATCTCCGGAGTCAGGCGACCACGGTGTGAGGGATTTGCACGACAACGCCGACAAGGCGCAGAAGGAAGAGGGTTTAGGGCTTTGGGAGGGGGAAACGCCGCACGGTCTCTGCAAGAAGGAGAACGACGAGCGAGGAGGTCGGTCGGCGGGCAGGAGGAGGTCGGTCGGCGGCTGGAGGAGGTCGGTCGGCGGGCCGGGCCGGGCCTAATTTTTGGTGGCCACGCCCGGTACCCGGTACCCGGCTCGGCCCGACGGGCCGGATCGGGCCGTCCCGATACCCACCCCTAGTGGGAAATCATTTGAAATGAGAAGGGATGAACGATATTCGGTGCAACTATTGTAATTAAAGAACTGTGACACATGAAATTCAATTGCTTAGTGCTAAAGAAAAAAAAAGGAATGTATGTTGCTAGCTCTTGTGGGGATGAAAATGAGATGGAAGACACCTAACATGAGTGCAAGTAAAAGAAATCTCCTCAACTGGAGACAGATAATCAATTTTGTGGTAACATCCTTTAAAGCATTCAAAAATTTCCAAGGCATACGGCTCTTATCAGTTTTACGATTTGATGATTTTTTGGCTTTTCTTTTTACAATTGCAAATGGTTTCAAACTGTGTTTTAGAAAGTTAGCACTTTCTGTAAATTTTGGTGAATTGGTGAATTGTAAATTCCTAATTACTTGAAAAGTAGCACTCTGATTTACATAATTTACTATCTTAGAAGTTTTAAAACTTCATATTAGACCTAGTTTTTCTTTTAAACCATTTTGTCATTTTGCAAAGTTGCAAACATTGTTTCAAACTCATAAAGTTTTGAAGGATTGGAACATTTTGATGTTGTTTAGACTTTTATAATAAAACACGTTTTTGTAGGCTTTTGTGAAATTCATGTGCTATTTGAAATTTTGCAAAAGTTAATAAAAGCTTTTCTGGTTTAACAAAATTGCTGCACTTTTTCATATGTTTCTAAAGATTGCGGCTGTTTACGTTTTCTACAAAAAATGTTAGATTTCACGTATTTACTAATTTAAAAAAAAATCAAACATTTATAAACTGTTTGAAAGTTTTACCAGCTTTGTAATCTTTTAGAAACTTTCTGAAATTTTTTAACTTTTCAAATATGTGACAACAAATGCTTTCGCTGCTAACGAAACACAATTTTGAAATTTGGTTGCACAAACATTCAAAATTTTCATAACTCTTAGAAGTTCTACAACATGATGAAACTTTTGCCTTTTTTTTTGCAATTGATAATGGTTTCGAACTGTTTGGAAATATTACGAATGTTTTATTCCGGTTTCTAAAACTCTGCCCTTTTTTATAGATTTTGGTGAGGTATATGCTTAGTTTGAAATTTCGCTATTCATAAAATCTTTTCTATTTTTACACAATTCTTGCACTTTGTCACGCGTTTTGCAAAGACTATTACTCTAAAAAATTATAACTCTTCACGTTTCCTACAAAATGTCAAAATTTTCATACATTAATTAATTCTAAAGTTTATAAATGCTTATAAACCTTTCAAAAGTCTTTACACTTTACCAAATTTAACATCTGATTTCAATTCTGAAATGTCCTAAATAGTTTATAAGCATAGTCTGAGTTTTTGGGGAATTTTTAATTACTTTGAAAGTAATCCATAATTCTAATTACTTTGAATGTGGCACCAGTAATTTACAAAATTGCTGCACTTTTTCACATCTTTTGAAAAAACTGTATTGTTTTCCAAAGATAATGACTCTTTACCTTTTCTACAAAAATGTTAAATATTTCTCGTACTTACTAATTTGCAATTTTTAGACACTTATAATTTGTTTTGAAAGTTTTACTAGCTTTGTGATCTTTTTCATTCTTCCCAAAGTTTGTATATTTTCAAATATTTAATCTCAAATATATTTTGCCAGTAAAATATAATTTCAGAAATTCTTATAAGTTTTGTATAAATTTTCTAAAAATTTGTTAATTACTTGGAAGGAAGCGTTAAAATTTTATGAAATTTACAACTCTTACAAGCTTTATAAGTTGATAAAGCTTAGCTACTTTTTTTAGAATTGCAAACACATTGAAATTGATTTAAAATTCTGCAAATGTTTTGTTTGGTTATTAAAATTTAGCATTGCTTTATATGTTTTGGTGAAGTATGTGCATAATTTGATATTTTGCATGGCCACTTAGATGCATTGGTATAATGGTCAATTTTAAGAGGTTACTCGTTGGACAAAAGGGAAGTCAATGAAAAACATGCAATACTAAACTAGTGCGCTCAAAGGATGTGATGTGAATGATATGTGATCGTTTCATTTTAAGCGCAAAAGGTACGATGAACCCTGTACAACAAAAGGGAAAGCAGTCCTGTGAGACCTGGGAATTGCTCTAGGATTTTGATGAAGCAACATGGGCACCATCAAGTTAAAAATGTCAATTAGATGCAATTGAAATAAATGGCTGACTGGTTGACTCAACCAATGCACGACCAACTAGATGCATTGGTATAATGGTCAGTTTTAGGAGGTTACTCGTTAGACAAAAGGAAAGTCAATGAAAATCATGCAATACTAGACAAGTGCTCTAAGGGGATGTGATGTGAATGATATGTGATCGTCTCATTTTGAGCGCAAAAGATACGATAAACCCTCTTACAACAAAAGGAAAAGCAGTCCTTTGAGACGTGAAAACTACTCTAGGATCTTGATGAAGCAACATGCACACCATCAAGTTAAAAATGTTGGTTAGATGCAATTGAAATAAATGCCTGACTGGTTGACACGACTAATGCATGGCCAACTAGATGCATTGGTATAATGGTCAGTTTTAGGAGCTTATGCGTATTGCACAAGGAAAGTCAATCAAAAACATGCAATACTTGACAAGTGCAATCAAGGGATCTTATGTAAATGATATGTGATCGTGTCATTTTGAGCGAAAAAAGATACGATGAACCCCCTTACAAGAAAAGGCAAAGCAGTCCTGTGAGACATGAGGACTGATATGGGATCTTGATGAAGCAACATGTGTACCATCATGTTAAAAATGTCAATTAGATCCAATTGAAATAAATGGCTGACTGGTTAAGATGACCAATGCATGGCCAACTACATGCATTGGTATAATGGTCACTTTTAGGAGGTTACTCGTTAGACATAAGGAAAGCCAATGAAAAACATGCAATACTAGACAAGTGCGCTCGAGGGATGTGATGTGAATGATATGTGATCGTCTCATTTTGAGCGGAAAACATACGATGAACCCCGTACAACAAAAAGGAAAGCAGTCTTGTGAGACCTGGGAATTGCTCTAGGATCTTGATGAAGCAACATGCGCACCATCAAGCTAAAATTGTCAATTAGATGCAATTGAAATAAATGGCTGACTGGTTGACTCGATCAATGTGCGGCCAACTAGATGCATTGGTATAATGGTCAGTTTTAGGAAGTTACTCGTTAGACAAAAAGAAACTCAATGAAAAGCTTGCAATACTAGACAAGTGCGCTCAAGGGATGTGTTGTGAATGATATGTGATCATATCATTTTGAGCGCAAATCATATGATGAACCCGTACAAGAAAAGGGGAATGTGAGACCTGGGAACTGCTCTAGATCTTGATGAAGCAACATGTGCACGATCAGGTTAAAAATGTGAGTTAGATGCAATTGAAATAAATGCCTGACTGGTTGACACTTCCAATGCATTGCCAACTAGATGCATTGGTATAACGGTCAGTTTTTTGAAGTTACTCGTTAGACAAAAAGAAAGTCAATGAAAAGCATGCAATACTAGACTAGTGCGCTCAAGGGATGTGATGTAAATGATATGTGATTGTTTCTTTTTGAGCAAAAAAGATACGATGAACCCCGTACAACAAAAGGGTGTGAGACCTAGGAATTCCTCTAGGATCTTGATGAAGCAACATGCGCACCATCAAGTTAAAAATGTCAGTTAGATGCAATAGAAATAAATTGCTCACTAGTTAGATGCAATAGAAATAAATTGCTCACTGGTTGCACGACCAATGCACGGTCAACTAGATGCATTGGTATAACGGTCAGTTTTACGAGGCTACTCGTTAGACATAAGAAAAGTCAATGAAAAGCATGCAATACTAGACAAGTGCACTAAAGGGATGTGATGTGAATGATATGTGATCGTCTCATTTTGAGCGCAAAAGATACGATGAACCCCCTTACAACAAAAGGGAAAACAGTCCTGTGAGACGTGGAAACTGCTCTAGGATCTTGATGAAGCAACATGCGCACCATGAAGTTAAAAATGTTGGTTAGATGCAATTGAAATAAATGGCTGACTGGTTGACACGACTAATGCATGGCCAACTAGATGCATTGGTATAATGGTCAGTTTCAGGAGCTTATGCGTATGGCACAAGGAAAGTCAATGAAAAACATGCAATACATACAAGTGCGCTCAAGAGATGTTATGTAAATGATCTGTGATCGTGTCATTTTGAGCGAAAAAGATACGATGAACCCCCTTACAACAAAAGGGAAAGCAGTCGTGTGAGACATGAGGACTGCTCTAGGATCTTGATGAAGCAACACGTGCACCATCAAGTTAAAAATGTCAGTTAGATGCAATTGAAATAAATGGCTGACTGGTTGAGATAACCAATGCATGGCCAACTAGATGCATTGGTATAATGGTCAGTTTTAGGAGGTTACTTGTTAGACAAAAGGAAAGTCAATGAAAACATGCAATACTTGACAAGAACCCTCAAGGGATGTTATGTAAATGATATGTGGTCGTGACATTTTGATCGAAAAAAGATACGATGAACCCCCTTACAACAAAAGGGAAAGCAGTCCTGTGAGACATGAGGACTCATATGGGATCTTGATGAAGCAACATGTGTACCATCATGTTAAAAATGTCAGTTAGATGCAATTGAAATAATGGCTGACTGGTTAAGACGACCAATGCATGGCCAACTAGATGCGTTGATATAATGGTCAGTTTTACGATGTTACTCGTTAGACTAAAAGTCAATGAAAACATGCAATACTAGACAAGTGCACTAAAGGGATGTGATGTGATCGTCTCTTTTTGAGCGCAAAAGATACGAAAAGCAATCCTGTGAGACGTGGAAACTGCTCTAGGATCTTGATGAAGCAACATGCGCACCATCAAGTTAAAAATGTTGGTTAGATGCAACTGAAATAAATGGCTGACTGGTTGACACGACTAATGCATGGCCAACTAGATGCATTGGTATAATGGTCAGTTTCAGGAGCTTATGCGTATGGCACAAGGAAAGTCAATGAAAAACATGCAATACATGACAAGTGCGCTCAAGGGATGTTATGTAAATGATCTGTGATCGTGTTATTTGAGCGAAAGATACGATGACCCTTACAACAAAGGGACTTAGACATGAACAACGTGCACCATCAAGTTAAAAATGTCAGTTAGATGCAATTGAAATAAATGGCTGACTGGTTGAGATAACCAATGCATGGCCAACTAGATGCATTGGTATAATGGTCAGTTTTAGGAGGTTACTTGTTAGACAAAAGGAAAGTCAATGAAAACATGCAATACTTGACAAGAACCCTCAAGGGATGTTATGTAAATGATATGTGGTCGTGACATTTTGATCGAAAAAAGATACGATGAACCCCCTTACAACAAAAGGGAAAGCAGTCCTGTGAGACATGAGGACTGATATGGGATCTTGATGAAGCAACATGTGTACCATCATGTTAAAAATGTCAGTTAGATGCAATTGAAATAATGGCTGACTGGTTAAGACGATCAATGCATGGCCAACTGGATGCATTGATATAATGGTCAGTTTTACGAGGTTACTCGTTAGACATAAGGAAAGTCAATGAAAAGCATGCAATACTAGACAAGTGCACTAAAGGGATGTGATGTGAATGATATGTGATCGTCTCATTTTGAGCGCAAAAGATACGATAAACCCCTTACAACAAAGGGAAAAGCAGTCCTGTGAGACGTGGAAACTGCTCTAGGATCTTGATGAAGCAACATGCTCACCATCAAGTTAAAAATGTTGGTTAAATGCAGTTGAAATAAATGGCTGACTGGTTGACACGACTAATGCATGCCAACTAGATGCATTGGTATAATGGTCAGTTTCAGGAGCTTATGCGTATGACACAAGGAAAGTCAACGAAAAGCATGCAATACATGACAAGTGCGCTCAGGGGATGTTATGTAAATGATATGTGATCGTGTTATTTTGAGTGAAAAAGATACGATGAACCCCCTTCCAACAAAAGGGAAAGCATTCCTGTTAGACATGAGGACTGCTCTAGGATCTTGATGAAGCAACATGCGTACCATCAATTAAAAATGTCAATTAGATGCAATTGAAATAAGTGGCTGACTGGTTGACACGACCAATGCATGTCCGACTAGATGCATTGGTATAATGGTTAGTTTTAGGAGGTTACTCGTTAGACAAAAGGAAGTCAATGAAAAACATGCAAGTGCGCTCAAGGGATATTATGTAAATGATATGTGATCGTGTTATTTTGAGTGAAAAAGATACGATGAACCCCCTTCCAACAAAAGGGAAAGCATTCTTGTGAGACATGAGGACTGCTTTAGGATCTTGATGAAGCAACATGCGTACCATCAAATTAAAAATGTCAATTAGATACAATTGAAATAAGTGGCTGACTGGTTGACACGACCAATGCATGGCCGACTAGATGCATTGGTATAATGGTCAGTTTTATGAGGTTACTCGTTAGACAAAAGGAAGTCATTGAAAAACATGCAATATTATACAATTGCGCTCAAGGGATGTGATGTGAATGATATGTGATCGTTTCATTTTGAGCACAAAAGATACAATGAGCCCCATACAACAAAAGGGAAAGCAGTCCTGTGAGACCTGGGAACTGCTCTAGGATCTTGATGAAGCAACTTGGGCACCATCAAGTTAAAAATGTCAATTAGATGCAATTGAAATACATGGCTGACTGGTTGACACGGCCAATGCACGGCCAACTAGATGCATTGGTATAATTGTCAGTTTTACGAGGTTACTCGTTAGACATAAAGAAACTCAATGAAAACATGCAATACTAGACAAGTGCATTAAAGGGATGTGATGTGAATGAAATGTGATCGTCTCATTTGAGCGCAAAAGATACGATGAACCTTACAACAAAAGGAAAGCAGTCCTGTGAGACGTGGAAACTGCTCTAGGATCTTGATGAAGCAACATGCGCACCCTCAAATTAAAAATGTTGGTTAGATGCAATTGAAATAAATGGCTGACTGGTTGACACGACTAATGCATGGCCAACTAGATGCATTGGTATAATGGTCAGTTTCAGGAGCTTATGCGTATGGCACAAGGAAGTCAATGAATACATGACAAGTGCGCTCAAGGGATGTTATGTAAATGATCTGTGATCGTGTCATTTTGAGCGAAAAAGATACGATGAACCCCCTTACAACAAAAGGGAAAGCAGTCGTGTGAGACATGAGGACTGCTCTAGGATCTTGATGAAGCAACAAGTGCACCATCAAGTTAAAAATGTCAGTTAGATGCAATTGAAATAAATGGCTGACTGGTTGAGATAACCAATGCATGGCCAACTAGATGCATTGGTATAATGGTCAGTTTTAGGAGGTTACTTGTTAGACAAAAGGAAAGTCAATGAAAACATGCAATACTTGACAAGAACCCTCAAGGGATGTTATGTAAATGATATGTGGTCGTGTCATTTTGATCGAAAAAAGATACGATGAACCCCCTTACAACAAAAGGGAAAGCAGTCCTGTGAGACATGAGGACTGATATGGGATCTTGATGAAGCAACATGTGTACCATCATGTTAAAAATGTCAGTTAGATGCAATTGAAATAATGGCTGACTGGTTAAGACGATCAATGCATGGCCAACTGGATGCATTGATATAATGGTCAGTTTTACGAGGTTACTCGTTAGACATAAGGAAAGTCAATGAAAAGCATGCAATACTAGACAAGTGCACTAAAGGGATGTGATGTGAATGATATGTGATCGTCTCATTTTGAGCGCAAAAGATACGATAAACCCCCTTACAACAAAGGGAAAAGCAGTCCTGTGAGACGTGGAAACTGCTCTAGGATCTTGATGAAGCAACATGCTCACCATCAAGTTAAAAATGTTGGTTAAATGCAGTTGAAATAAATGGCTGACTGGTTGACACGACTAATGCATGCCAACTAGATGCATTGGTATAATGGTCAGTTTCAGGAGCTTATGCGTATGACACAAGGAAAGTCAACGAAAAGCATGCAATACATGACAAGTGCGCTCAGGGGATGTTATGTAAATGATATGTGATCGTATTATTAATGAACCCCATACAACAAAAGGGAAAGCAGTCCTGTGAAACCTGGGAACTGCTCTAAGATCTTGATGAAGCAACGTGGGCACCATCAAGTTAAAAATGTCAATTAGATGCAATTGAAATACATGGCTGACTGGTTGACACGACCAATGCACGGCCAACTAAATGCATTGGTATAATGGTCAGTTTTACGAGGTTACTCGTTAGACATAAAGAAACTCACTGAAAACATGCAATAGTAGACAAGTGCATTAAAGGGATGTGATGTGAATGAAATGTGATCGTCTCATTTTGAGCGCAAAAGATACGATGAACCCCCTTACAACAAAAGGGAAAGCAGTCTTGTGAGACGTGGAAACTGCCCTAGGATCTTGATGAAGCAACATGCGCACCATCAAGTTAAAAATGTTGGTTAGATGCAATTAAAATAAATGGCTGACTGGTTGACACGACTAATGCATGGCCAACTAGATGCATTGGTATAATGGTCAGTTTCAGGAGCTTATGCGTATGGCACAAGGAAAGTCAATGAAAAACATGCAATACATGACAAGTGCGCTTAAGGGATGTTATGTAAATGATCTGTGATCGTGTCATTTTGAGCGAAAAGGATACGATGAACCCCCTTACAACAAAAGGGAAAGCAGTCGTGTGAGACATTAGGATCTTGATGAAGCAACACGTGCACCATCAAGTTAAAAATGTCAGTTAGATGCAACTGAAATAAATGGCTGACTGGTTGAGATAACCAATGCATGGCCAACTAGATGCATTGGTATAATGGTCAGTTTTAGGAGGTTACTTGTTAGACAAAAGGAAAGTCTCTCAAGGGATGTTATGTAAATGATATGTGGTCGTGTCATTTTGAGCGAAAAAAGATACGATGAACCCCTTACAACAAAAGGTTGCGGACGTGAACCATAGGATGCGCCTTGAAGTCTAGCGGGAGATCTAACTTGTACGCCAGCTTTCCCATCCTCTTGACCACATTAAATGGCCCTTCATACTTTCTGACCCGTGCTCGTTGTCGCCCACGGAAGACGCCTTTGTTCTTTAGCTTCCACACGGGAGTAGACATCTTCAATACTAAATGCTTCTTTAGAATTAAGAATTTGACTCCTTACATTTTCGAATTCATCGTTCAGTCCTGCTAAGAATAGGAATATCATATTCTCCCATTCTTCAGCCACATAATGCATCTGGTCTTGGGGACTTTAAGATTACATAAATATCTGTGACCGAGAGATCCCCTTGCCGAAGAGCATACACATCCTTCATCAGTTGATACACTCGAATCTTCATCTTCTTCTGGTCATACATTTGTTCCAAAATAATCCACATATCTCTCGCAGTCTTCTTACGAAGAATGAGAGGTTGAATATCAGAAGATACAGATAGAGAATTGACAATCCAAGTTTTTATTTGGTTGTCTTCAAGGAACCAAGTATCCCAAGCCGCACTAGTCGCAACAGGTTCAACCTTTCTCCCATTCAGATAGGCAATACGGCCTCGACCAGCAATCGCCATGGTGATGGCAGCGGACCATTGAAGGTAATTTTTCTTGGTGAGCCGAATGGTAGTAACATGAACGGGGAAAGTCGATGAAAAGCGTGATCAGTATTGACTGTAGAGGAAGAAGAATCAGCCATGGTCACCAACTAATACCGACGGCAACCCTGAACGATGAAACCACAAATCTGTTGCAGCCGGAATCGGTGGCAACAATGGAAGCGGCGGCGACGGTGGAACAAGGGCAGTGAGCAATGGAACGGTTAGGGCCAGAACTTCACGGCCGGCAAAAAATTTCACAAACTAAACCTGACTCTGATACCATGTAGAAACAATAGAAACACGAGAAATAAAGATCGTACACGGATGTAACGTGGAAAACCCTCAACGAGAGGGAAAAACCACGGGATATTGTCACTTCAAACTCCCATGTTGCTCTGAAAGGGAATTGATCTTCATTCGCCCTAATTCCATATTAATGAGGATTAGGGGCAGCTAAACAAAATTACAATAAAGGTCCACAAAAGAAATAAAATAACAAGGATAACTCCTGTTTACACTCATTTGCTGATAATGAATTATGGCAAAGACTTCAACAGAGTGAATGTATGCTGGGTTCATCAATGCATTCAAATGTGGCAAATGATAGACCTGCTCAACTTCAATTAGATGATAATCCACTAGAATGCATAGTAGTTGTTTAACTAGTCATATGTTGTCGTTGAAACTGTGTAATATTTAGGTTTTTTACTAGAGAATGGAGGTTCTTATCATCATTCATCAATAAAGCGAAACTAGGAAGGGGGAATAGCCTTATGATTTCACTAGAAAAAGCTTAGTAGGAGTAGGGTTATCTGCTGCAAGTAGTGGCAATCTATTGCTTACATCCAGAATAAAATATTTGTTTGGGAATAGGAACCTGTTAACTATAGATTCAGCTATTTTTACCTTTACTAGTAGCCTGTGGGTGCAAGTCTTCAGTTGAGTTCACGTGGAAAAATCTCAAATATCCTGTCTCCATGGTCACTGATGGTACATTTTTGCAGGTCTCACTGACAGGTACATATGCAATAGATAGTGGTGTGATCTTATGCTTTCTCTACTTTGAATAATTTTGCAAATGTTTGAGCTTTTTGGTCACTCATTTCATATTTTATGTTGTTGCAGAAAAACATGTTCATATTTAATCATTATTTCATTTATCAGGTGCCCTTACCATATAATCAACACAATGTCAAGATTAGTTAAAGTGCATAAAGGAACAGAAAAATTACCATATAATCAACAGGATGTGAAAATTACTTAAAGTGCATAAAAGAACACAAAAAGCAATGCTTGGATGTTGACTGAAGTAAAAATGCTCATATTTAATATGCTAAGATAAAGATTTCGTTGCCATATGTAAATTAAATTGTGTTGTAAATTATAGCTGAAATATGTGACCCATTTTTTTCCTGGATTGGTATTTTATTTCCAATTTCAAGGATCTAAATTGATGCTGCGATAAAGCTTGCACTTCCTATAGCTTTTTTTTTTTCGGTCCTTTCTGTTGACCCTTTTTCCTTTAAAATAAATACTTGGTGTTTACCTTGACCTTTTTATTTCTTGGTTTTATCTATAGTTCTTGACAGACATAATAAGGACGTCATGTGTTCGTTCATGATTTGTTTGTTTGAATCCTACATGATTTTCCACATGTTTGAACCCATATGTAATGGTGGATTCAATGGATTGTGTTCAACTTATATGGCAATTATGAAATATACTAGCACTTTGAGTATGTCAGGGAGGTGCAACAGGTATGCTTTTGTAGGCTGTGCTTATTGTTGCTGTTGTTGTATACTGGATCGATTCATTGTCACTTCAAACTCCCATGTTGCTCTATATTTCTATTTCAAGCTAGCTTTCTGGATATGGGGCTAAAACTAGTTCGATTGTTTTGACTCAAATCACTGTATATGTGTGAATCTGAGACTTTCCCATTTTGCTATCGTTAAGCTTCCACAGGAAATCAAAGCTTGAGAGATTTTGGCAAATAGTGGCAATGTTTAAAGCCACATTTGATGTGCTCTCTCTCCCCATCTACCACAGGTGATCAGGTATGCAGTAGTGTGTAAATGTATTTAACTGAATGTAAACTATTCTTTCGGATGTCATGTTTCTAATATTTCATTAATATGAAAAAGTTCCAGGTAGTTCTTTCTTCTCCCCATAGGGATAGGCTGCAACCAAATGATTAGTCATTAGTGGCCTGAGAGATCAGTGGCCTTCAATTCGTGTTATGTTTGAACCTGCTTCCTAGCCCTTTGTCTCATTAGGGATATTGGAAATCAAGGACTGAAATAATATATCTGACCTAATAAATCTTCTAAGAAACTTGATGAACATGTAATTATTTTATGTCGTTTTTCTCAATGCAATAAATAAAATAATCGTTTAAAATTGTAAAAAGCCTTTTTTAATGTTAACATAAAAAAACACAACAAATGTGTTTGTTTGCGTTTTTTTTTTTCATTTTATTCATTTGTTCAGGTTTTTCTTAATGACAAACTGTTTTTTGTCATTTTCTAATTTTTATTTGTTGCAAATATACTTATTTTTTGATGTTTGTATTATTAGTCTAACACTTATTTTATTTTCCCTTATTTTTATTTTTTTTTAAATTTTTAAAACTCACCAGATTTTCCGTATTTTTCCTTTTTTTCAAGCTCGCCGTATTAGACCCAAGATAAACCTTGTTGTTTAAAACACCCAAAAAGTTTTTTGTGACTATGGTTCACGTCATACAACCTCTAACTGTATATGCATGGTTTAAGTTGTACCATCATCAATTTCTTTTGTCTGACCCCACATGGGTATGGCTGCTTGATGTATTGGATTCATAAATTTGTTTGGCTAGTCTACTCTTCCTTTCAATGTGTAAGATGAGGTTTGCAAATAGTGACATGAGAGTAGGTAATGCATCGTTACATTGGCTCTAATGGCAAATTGATGGGTCAACTTCAGTAAAAAACTGCAACTATGGATGTCAGTCTCAGTATCTTCAACTTATCAATATGTACATATGCAAAGGTGGTACTGCTTGTCTCTTGCCAATGACAACAGGCCTGCTGTATTCTTGAGTCTGTTCCGGTTTACCTGAATTGCTTTTAAAATATCTCGTCTATATCTGCTCTCTTGTACCTTGCAGGCAGACCTTTTGGAGTGTTGGTGTCATTCGGTTTCAACTTATAACATAAAGGCCTCCTTTTCTAGGAGCAACCAGGAATAGGTATGAGTGTTAATTCCATTTAATAGAGGAAGACATTGAAAACACCATGCAGCACAGCCCGTAGGGGTGATTCAATTTAAGTTGATCGGATTAAAATCCAATTAATAAAAAAAAACTTTCTTGTTATTCGTTTTTTAAGAAAAATGTCCTTTCTACTGTCATTTAATTGTTTGTTGTTCATTTCGGTCTAACAACTGTTGGATCTGACAATCTTAAAGAAATTATGCACTCACCGCAAAGCCAAATTTTTGGACACTCATCAAGGCTCCGACTGTAATACCATTTAAAGTAAAAAAATGGATCATTTGAAAATAAAATACCAATTAGAGGTTAGGGTTAAACACATGAGTAGACCATCATAAGCTGAGGTGAAAACTCACAGTTATTGTGCTGCTCTATTTTTCTTTTTTTGTTTTATGAATTGCAAAGAAGAATAATAAATACTCCTTTTGTCACCACATTTACGAACCTCTTGTTTCACGCTGAGATTAATATGAACAAATTGATCCAGCGGCTTCTTGTCCTCGCTACAAGAACTTCACTATTCACTGACATGGAAAAAAGTGTCACAAAGAGCTTTACTAACGCAGCTTGTTGCAAGAAGAAAGATGAGTAGATTGCTAGCATAGAAAAAAACTGCACGTGTCAGGGAATAGGCGTAGAAAATTTCTACTTGATGCAGTTGCGACATAATATAATTTGATCTTACAATTTTCCCCAGCTTCTATGAACTTGAGTGTTGCTTGTATTGATTTGAGCCAAAAATTGTTCGTGGTAATCCTGGTATTGCAATGATTGATAACAAGTCTTTTTTAAGTTTATCCGAAAACATGGACGTAGAACTATGTTCCTCTTTGTTCCTGTTAGGTCTTAATTGGGCTACCTTTATGAGAATTATGATATATTCAAGTGGATGGTTGGAACACTCTGTTGGTGTTCTTGTTGCCAAACTTCCCTAGAGGGATCCTTGCATGGGCAAAGGAAAAATGCAACTGGGGAAGCTCCTACTCGGTCTCACGGATGTTAGAAGCTGTCCCAAAGGCCCTTAACTTAATTAGCAACATGGAAAACAGCAGTTTTCCAGAAATTATCAGTCATAGTGGTCTCTTCTAGTCATTGATACGAAGAGTTAAGTCGGTCAACGGCTGAATTAAATACTGCGGGATATTCAAAGAGTAAGCTTGTAACCGCATACTGAAATGACTCTGGCTCTTCAAGATTCTCGTTCTTCATGATGTTCAAGAAATATACCTTAATTACACAATAACTTTTCTGGCTCATCTTCTCGGTGGTGTTCCTGCGATCCAGTTCCTACTTTATCCCGGTTTATCTGGATAACCGGTTGCAGGAGAAGTTTACTTTATATATGTCTGGTTGGGTTCCCTTTAATAACTCATTAGGAAAGAAAAATTGCATTTTGTCGTTAAAAGAGGGCAAAGTCAAACTTTTCTGGCACATCTTCTCGGTAGTGTTCCTGCGATCTAGTTTCCACTTCATCCCCATTATCTGGATAACCGGTCGCAGGAGAAGATTTGCTTTATATTTGTCTGGTTGGGTTGCCTTTTATAACTCAGTAGGAAAGAAAAATTGCATTTCTTTTTCATTGTTGCCGTCAAAAGAGGGCAAAGTCAATGTTTCTAAGTTTAAGGAGAAAATGATTAAACCCAAATGAGCGGAGCAAGAATTTTTTTTTCGGGGCGGCCAAACTCCCCATTTCTCCAATGAACTTGTCCGAATATGGCCAAATTAAAACAAAATCTAAAAAATCCATGAAACTTATTTCCATAACTAAACATCCACAAAATTTGTTTCCATGAGGAAAAATCCATCACCTTGAAAAGTTTTTTCCATGGAAAAAATTCCATCCTAAAAATCCATGAATTTTTTTTTCCATGAATAAAAATCCATCATAAAAGATCCATGAAAAAAATTCTGTCTTAAAAATCCACTAAAACTTTTTTTTCCCATGAATAAAATCAATCCTAAAAGATCCACGAAAGTTTTTTTCCATGAAAAAAATTCCATCTTAAAAATCCACGAAAGCTTTACCCTTGATAAAAAAATCCATCCTAAAAGATCCACGAAAATTCATCCTAAAAGATCGATGAAAAGTTTTTTCAATGGTGAAAATAATCGATGGATTTTTCTTCAGCGTAAAAAAAATCATGGATATATCAAACGTCCTAAAAGGTATCCACGAAATGTTTTTTTCCACTGGTGCATCAAACGTATCTTCGAAGATATTCACGAAATTCTTTTTGCATGGATTTTTTTTTCTGAGTGCATCAAACAACCCTCAAATATATCCACTGCTGTGTGCATGCTCTGGCGAGCAGTTCAAGTTTGAGGAGGTGGAGCCTCCTCTGTCACCGGAATCCTTCGCGACGAGAGATTTTTCGGCTGGTGGCATTTCCTCGAGGACCTTGGGTTGGGATGCCAAGTTCGAGGATAATCATGTCGAAGAGGTGGAAACTACTCTGAAGGAAGCCCTCTCACTGAACTATGAGATGCCTTTCTTCCCCTTTTTGGTGTTCTATTTTCCTCTTGACGGCTCTATAGATGGTTGTTTTTAATATTCGTTAATCTCATTTTTCTGTGCAGGAAGCACGTGCTTTTCTTCCCCTTTTTGGTGTTCTATTTTCCTCTTGACGGCTCTATAGATGGTTGTTTTTAATATTCGTTAATCTCATTTTCCTGTGCAGGAAGCGCGTGCTTTATTGGGATGGCTGAGTACCAGAGGTAACTATGCTGCTCCTCTCCAGGTGTTCCGTGGGATTGATATACAGAGTTTGATACCCAAGATGACTAAATCTATAGCTGATAGGGTCCAGCGTCAAAAAGCTCGATTTAAAAGCCAGAAGGTGCAAAAAAAATACAATGTCTATGCATTCTGTGAGTCTCTTGCTTGAAGCTATCTTACTTAAAGCAAGATCACTGGAACAGCTTGGTTTAAGAAAAGGTACAGTATCTAGTTGTGTAATCACCTTTCTGTTTGAAAATGGAGTTCTTAGTCTTCTAGCAGCCATGTCTGGATTTGTTTGACTGTCTTACTTTGTTTGTATGTCTTAATCATTCAGCATGCTGCGCGTGATTAGTAACACTATGTTTAATGGTATTTACGATGTGTAGATATACTAATCAATTTCCTTTTACCATATCGTATTTGCAACCCGACATGCAGTCAAGTTTTCTGAAAGCAGACAGAACTTGATCAAGAACTTTGAACATTCTCTTTCCTTGGTTGATTGGAACTATTATCCAATTACACAGTTTATACAGCAGTAACAGCACTATAACACCAAGGGAATAATGTTGGGACTGTCATTGACAGGTAGACTTCAACTTCAACTGCTAAGGAGGCTTTTTTTCTTTTTTTGTGGCTTGCTTCTCTTTCCATATCTTTTCCTCTTTATTGCATTTTTTATACTGACGCTTCAAATAAATGCTTTTTCTCCTTCTTTTCATGTAATTTTTTACGGTCTGGACAGTTTCAACTTTCTGAAATGCTTAAGTTCGTCGACATGAATTCTGTGTTTGTTCACTTATTCAGAATATTCGATCTTGCTTTTTTTTTTATGACATTTAACTACTTCTGTTGTAAAAGAGCGTTACTATTGGAGTTAAAAGAACAAAATTGATTATATATTTCCTAACTTCAAAATTTCATGTGGTAATAAATATGTTGACAATTCCTATGAATGCTTGTGAGCATGTTTTTGTTCTCTCTCAGTTTTTGTTTTCTATAAACTTCACATGTTTGCTTTTTCTTTTTTCTTTTGGGTGAGTTGATTTCAGAATTCAATGAATGTGAACCATAGAAGACTCACCTTCTGTTTGTGATTCAATGCTATCCTGGACAGTAATTTGTGTGCTTGATTTCTTGTTAGATCTCACAGAACCAAGAAGATTCCTCAACGTTGACAGGCCGTTGTTATTATGTCACAGACATCACAGAATATGAAAAAACAGACTGTGATACTGAAACTTGTGATTCTCAATGACATGCGTGATCTCCATATGCTGATGAAGCACAGGTTGTGATTCTTTAGCCCTTTGAAAGGCAAAAGAATAATGGTTTTACAGCTTTTTGGGCAAGAGGATGATAGTGGCTACATGGTGGTTCTGTTGGTTTCGCTTTTCTTTTCCATTATTGTTTTTAATGTTGTAGAATCATCCTATTAAGTGTTTGGTGTGTGGTCACACCATGATGAAGACTATTCTAGGAGGCGAATTATTAAAAAATTACTTGCAAGCAGCGGGAAACTTGTAAAAGCACGTAGGCAGTAGTCAGGACAAGAAATGCCTGTGGGGACAAATTACTGCCAAAAAGAAATTAAAATGTGTTCATTTTGTTTTAAGAAGGATTTCAAGTTCTTTTATCTTCATACCTGTGTCACGTATATGGGTTCTCGGCAACAGACTTGTGTCCAGGAGCAAGAATTTAGGAAAAAGCTGCCATGATTTTGCCACGGGAAGGGCTGCCCTGTTGTGAAAGAAGCCATCTTTCACCAAGAAGGAAAAACTCCATTCGAAGCGAGTTTATAAATAAGCTTTGAACCCTGTTATCTCATGCTTCTCAAACGAGCTTTGTGTAAGTAGTCTTTCATGGTCTCAAGTTAATGAGGTTCTAAAAAGGAATGTTATACCTTGTATGTAGGGGACCAATCTCGGTCGATATGGGAATTATTTGTCTCGTCTGAGTCTTCCCTGTTCTTGCTTTGCAAATACCACTTAAAATGAGCTGGAATTTATCAAAGTAATATGCCTTCTGAGTTCTGCTAGAATCATGGGCATGCAATTTAGCAGAGCTTTTGAGTTACAAAGGGACCACAGGATCAAGAATCATGATCAAATGTGGAGCATTGGAGGCATGTTTTGCTTCAAAAGAAAGGGGTCATCGGAAGGACTGCATCGGAACCCCAGCACACACACACACACACACACACAGAGAGAGGTCTTGCAACTATCACGAGGACAAACACCATGCATAGAACAAGATTGGATGCAATATGAATGGCACAAAAGCTTTGCAGTTAATCTCTTGAATCTCCTATTCAAAATTCTCTGTGACGCAATCTCCATGCTTGAAAAACTTGAGGCACTTTTAGATTAGTTTGATTGAACAAGTAGATAAGATTCGAATTATCATGGATAAGATATTATAATCTAATCAACTTCAAAACTCTAAGATTGTAAAATTTTATAATTTTGTTAATCTATATATGTCATCTGGACATGCTCGTCCAGAAGTCGATTTTCTAGGTTTTATACGACACACATCAAATCTACTCTAGATAAAAGTTGGAAAGAAAAAACAGAACCTAATTTCCAAATATAATTGCAAAGAATATGTTCTGCGCTTCATACTATCCTCGTGCACTTTCTTGCTAAGATAATCTCAGATGCTCTCCAACGCCATCCTCAATTCTGGATTTTGTTCAATAACTCAACGACGAGAACTACTGAGAACCATATAGTAGTAGCAGCAGCAGCAGTTGATGTTGACGATGATGATTATTTTATTATTATTGTCTGCAGTTTATTCAATCGTTCTTGCAGCCTAATTGACTGGCTCTTGTACGCTATAGACTATGAATTTCAGTTTCGCTTCATTAGCTGAACTATAGTTCCCCATTTGCCAGTAAATTACTCTTTACCTATCTTTTCTGATGGTTCTTGAAATACATACTTGCACAGGCTTAAATTTAAACAGGCACAGGTTGCAAAACAGACATCTTCTTTGACGTAGGAGAGAACGTGGGATTTCTTTGCATTAGAATCTTCCCCACCAAGCTAAAGGGCAGCCTTCTAGATTTAGTTAGAAACCTTGTGCGAAAGGGTGTGTAGCACTGCATGACTAACTTTCGCCGGTTCAGTCCCTTTGCTGCTCTCGACCTCCTCAACTCGCAGATCACAAACATGTTAGTCAACGGCCTCAGCTGCTTGGTTCCAATGGTTCTTACGTGCATCACTGTGCAGATTGCTTTATCTTGCAATAATGTGATACATAAAACGCTTGAATCTTCCAGCGAAACTGATGAACAAAATACAACCTAGTCGTTGTTCCCTATAACTGAGGCAGGCTCTTATCTAGACACTCAAGAAATTACCTTTCAGCATTAGCTTTCTCTCGAAATTCAAAACTTATTGCACTACCCTTGAACAATCTCAAACACCACAATTAACAGGTATTTTCTGGAAAGGACCATTAACAGGTGTCTTCATGAAGCTGAAGAAAGTGCTCAGGTTAAATGTTACCTGTAGAAGGTTAAACACTAGGGTTGTCTGGGTGCAAGTAACCAGGGCATTCTCATTCAGTTACAGCTCTGCAATTTAATTCATCTAAATCAGCAGATATTCAGAAAAGGTACATAGGTTGAAGAAGCTGATACCTCGACCTTGACAGAAATAGCATAGGTGCTATGCCCCCAGCTTGTATCTGAGGTACCAGTAATCTTCAACACTTAAATATCTCATAACATCCTTACATAGGTTAAGATTTGGGTGTACGTGGGATTGTGGCTTAGCAGCACTAGCACTGAAGGAGGCATGTGTGTCATCAAATCAATCTCGCAGCAAGAATCCAGACCAAGGCTTTGTTTGTAACTAAGATGTTAGTTGATTCAACTGGGCAAGTTTTCAAGGGGATTATTTGGAAGGATGGTACCAAGCTGTTACGGCCAGGAACTCGTTGAGGAGCTGCCAGAGGATTGAGCTCAATCAGCAGAAGGATCTCTGTTACATCTCGCAGAAAGTATTGGAAAGGACGGATAACTGGGAGACAGGACACGGCTTCTTGCTAGATTTTCTGAAGTCAGGGATCATCTAGATATCATCTGGGTGAAAACTAACTTCATTCCATCTGGATGTCTGTCAGTGAATGCTATAGACCCAATAACACATCTGGGTAGAAGACTAGCTTCCTTCCCTGTGGATGCGAGTCCTTCAATGCTATAGACCTAATGAGATGTGCATGTGGTATCCTTAGTAGTTACAAGTGCTAAGATAGCCTTGGTGAAGGCCAAAAACAGAAAATGAAAAAAAAAAGGAAGAAGGAGAAAAAAAAAATAAAAATAAAATGAAGCAAAATAATAAAGAAAAGTGAAACTGGAAGAAGAACAGTGGGGAAAAAGGAACTCTTAAGATATCTTTGTCAATTGAGTGCCCAAGTGACCCAGCCTAGTCGAGAAGGTGGCAGTGTAGGGCATAGCCACTCGTAGGCGCATTTTTACAACTAAGGTGGCACCAAAAAAACAGCAACCAACATGGTAAGCATGTTTAGATGACATACATACACTCAAAGCTAAGGTGCAGAGTTAAAGCCAAGCAAGTACACACATCACATACAACAGAAACCTGACCCAAATTCAAGCCAACCTGCTATTTTTAGCAAGAAAATTTTGTTCAAAGACCATTGCTAAATAATACCTGAATTTGTCTGCAACAGTTCATTTGCTGTGCCTTCATAGTAGAAGGCACAAGTTTCTCATGTGACGCTTCCTCTCTTCCCCAATTTCAAAATATGCAATCATTGTAAAGACAGCAAGGCATATGAATAACCAAAGAATTAAAAATTTGTGACCAACATCAATTGACATTCGAACAGAAAATTTTATCAATTGCTTATATATTAGCTTTGCATTCGCTTGTCAAACAAATTGCACCTATTATCGCGATTCATTCACTAGATCCCTTTGCCCCATCACTTCAGAAATAGCTGGATTAGAAATTTTTTTAATATTAAACACCTTCAGAACAAGTGCCATGAAGGAACTGCAGCTACACAAGGAGTCGACAATAATGAACCGTGATTGGAAGTAGAATTACCAAGTCTTTGTTGCTAGATTTGATACAGAGTTGTAGGTACTACATTATATTTAAATCAGATTTCAGACCGATCTATATAGATTAAATGACAAATTTGTAGAGCAATGCTTTAGGCTATAAAATAATCAAAAGCACAGCAAGAAGAACAGCTGAAATGGGTCAATGATCCTATGATGATCGCATTACCCATTACTTCCAATTCCAACATTCAATAACTACAGTAATAAGCCAATTCAGTCAGCTGTATAAGCAGATATGAGTTCTCAGAAAGAATGACAAAAGTAAACATCGAAAAGCAAAACGAAGAATGAACAAGTTCACCTGAAAAGGGAAAACGGGGAAATTGGCCAAGAAAATTAGGAAGAAAGATTTTGCATCGGGTAAGATATCATCTTCAAAACTATAGCTTATTCCATAAGATACGCTCTAATACAACACATCGAAATCTCTCATATGCTACATTATGCTAACTCAAAGTTTAATTTATTTTCATTACGTGCTGGAAGAACCAAAATGAACACCCTTCAAGTAGAAAAAGGAAGGCCTCGTTTCCATCCCAGGACACTCAAAAGGCCTTCCAATTTAAAGTGAAGAAGGTGTTGCTAATAATGGGAACAATGTGACGTTGAGATTCACACAAAATCCAGGACCCTAGATCCATCCTGTCATAGAATATTTTGTTCATGCATCATGCAACAAATTCCTGATATCAGAAGACCTAAGATTGCAACATACAACTTTGAGGTTGAACCCCATTTGATTCAAATGTTACCATCATTTGATGGGTTGTCTCATGAGGATCATTATGAACACTTTGATGAGTTCTTCGACATTTGTTTCATCATTCAGATGAACAATTTTGGTAAGGCGACCTTCAAGTTCATCATCAGTTTTTCTAGTTTACAAAGCTCTTACATTGCAAATTGTTTTTAATTTGCAAAATTTACAACTTTGACAAGTTTTTGTAAAACTCTAACATTTTACAAGTAAAATAATAGGATTTAATGAGCTTAACACATTTTACAATTTTTGAAAATTTTGGAAGTATGGCTTCAACTTGTAAAATTTTTGTCTTTCATAGACCTTTTGGCAATTATTTCAGCCTGTTTAAAGCTACCATTATCTTGAGTTTGTTTTTTGCATTATTTTTTCTAGACATGATACCAATTGTTTTTGTTTTACATGATTTTTTACATATTTTTATAATGACTACAAACTTTTATAATGCCCCTGTAACCATTGCTCATGTTTTAGAAGACGCTTCCCTGCAATTGATGCAGTGGATAGAGCAAGAGTGGTAGTGCTGGTGGTGGTGAAGTTGTGATCAACTGCTGCTCATGCTGATGGTGGTGAAGATGTCATCAAGTGCAGGTCAGGTGTACTCTCCAATCTGGATGAAGGTAATCTCAAACTCATGTTGCCCTCTCTCTCTCTCTCTCTCTCTCTCTTTTGTTTGGTTGTGCATGATCTTATCTCCCTTCTAAAGTGATTGTTTCCACTCAAATGAGACGAGAGTACTTTGATGGCAACAATACACCTAAAAGAAATTTGCCCACCCCTAACAATGTGTTTCGATTAGCACTCTTTTCAAAGTGGAGTTCTTATAGTTTTCAGGTGACATTAAAAAATGAGTTTGAGAAAAAGAAAAACTCAATTTTATCAAAACCTAGTTTTCAAAAGGAGAAAATGTCGAAAGACACAGGACACAACCATACTGCACAACATATAAAAGAATTACTACCAAAACCAAAAAAAAAAATCTCTTGTTGCTGAAATATGCTTACTATGTCAGCCTTCAGAACGACAAGTCTCACATTACTGGATCCCATCCCTTAGTTTATGCAGGCACAGAAAGCTGCCTTTTGAGTTTTGAGTAAAGAAAAGGGTGTAATCACATAAGCAGGAAGAAATAACGTATACGAAGGCTTCAAGAAAGGCTCAGCTTTATGAAGCATGTTGCCAACTTACCATGCACCTTTTGCACTACAGACGTAAATTCTTAGAAAAACACCATTTCGTTGTTGAAAAATTTTGTGGTTCACACTTCCCAATTAGAAACTCAGGGAGTATAAACCTATTATGCCAACTTCTTACACCCACAAAATATCAACAAAAGCATTTGCAAGAAAGTAGCAAGACGATTTTCAACTAAAATTTGTTTTTGCTTCTCTTGCAGTCTTCAGTTTGTGTCCATTTCCTGAAGAAACAAAATTGATGGCTGGAATACCATTAGAGGAAAATTTGAAGCAGAACCATACAAATGGAAAACCGCTTCTCTGTAAAAATGGACCCAAATGTGAATGTAATTTACTTCAACGGGAGGTAAGACTTGTCCATTGGGAAGAATACTTTTTGTGTATATTATACTGATACCACTTTGTTTTGCCGCAGACAGGAAACAGAATTTAGTTATGGAAGAAGACTTCATAAGAGGTTGTGCTATAAACGCCTTCAAAAAAAAATTCCTTGAATTTCAAACAAAAGAAATAAAAAGAGAAGTACAAATAAATTTCAATCCATAAGTACCTGAAATAGGGTAATCAAGGCTGCATCTATGTAGTCCTGCTGAGGAGTGTAAGTATACAGGATGTCCACAGGGTATTTCCGTCCTTGGATATGGACAGCTTTTGCACCACCAAGGCACTCAGAGAATCCCCTTGCATCAAGACTAGCAGACATGACAATCAACTTTAAAGGGCAACCTGAGGGAGATGCTTGGCCCTTCCAACCACTTCCACTTCCAATTGATGTGTCTTCATTGGAGTCTATATTATCGATGTTCTTGACATTGTCCTTGTTCATGACTTGCTGTGACCTTGATTTTTGAACACCTTTCAAAATGCCTAATAGCACATCTGTGTGGACTGTCCTCTCATGAGCTTCATCAAGAATGACAACTGAATACTTAGATAGTAGAGGGTCCAACAATGCTTCCCTGCAAGCAAAAAGCAGCATATCGATTACATTAGGAACTTAAGACAACGTGCAAGACCACATGAATAAATTGTTATGAAATTTTTTTTTTTAATTGTAAAGGTTTCTTTATTAAAAACATTATAAAATTTGCTTTGAAAAAAAAAAAAAAAACTAATAATACTTTCAATAGCTTGACTAAGCTTTGGATGGCCAGGGGACAATCCTATTTTGAACCTTAGTTATCAAGATCAGAAGTCGAACTCAGGTTGGTCAGGTTGGTCAAGGCCCTCAAAAGACTCGTCAGGGGTAGTTGATCTGAGTCAGGTCTAAGATGGTTCACTAAAATAATATTGATAGGGCACTAAAGAAAGGGTTGGAGCCTCGGGGGTAGGCTAAAGGGAAACTATTAAGGAAAAGAAGAAACTTCCTAAATTTTTATATCTGATGGTTCATGGTTCTAAACATATTTTTTACAAGAAAATGCACTTTGGAAACTAGTTGATCAAAAACTAGTCCCTATCACTGGTGATGGGCCCAACCAACTGATACCTTGAGATTAATCTGTTCACCAGCACCTACGACAACTAGGCAATTAGACGGACCTACTAGTCGCTGAGTTCACAGCTAAGCTTGAATTGTGAACCACAAAATTCCAAAACCCCAGACAAGATAGACAGTCAAGAACAACAGGAAGCATGGTGATGAATGCAGAAAAGAAAGTTCAGAGCTCAAAGGAAACAAAAGAATCACCTTAAAAGCATCCCATCTGTCATATACTTGATCCTCGTAGCCGAAGATGTAACATCTTCAAATCTAATAGAGTACCCAACTTTCTGACCAAGTTCAACACCGCATTCTCCAGAAACACGCTTTGCTACAGTAACTGCAGCCACTCTTCGAGGCTGAGTAATGCCAATAACCTTACCATCACGACAGAATCCTCCATTAAATAAGAACTGTGAAAGTTTTACAACAAACACCACTCAAGTTGGCAAAAACGGAATGGTGCAACCACTTCCTCACATTCCAAGGAAACCAGAAAATGGAAAGCACCACTCAGTTCAACCCCTTTTTTCCCAAACTGTCAAAACAAAAACACAACTGTAATGCCATGCTCCAAAATGTAATGATCTATATGAAAAAAATAAAATGAAGGCTCTGAACTGCTCAAAGTATTACAAAGAATGTTCAGGAAAAGATTTTCTTTTTAAAATAAATTTATGAGGAACTTCCTATTTTGTTGTACAGATACCTAGTCTTGTGCCTAGGCTCGCCTAAGCCCCTAGTGCTTGACTAGTCGGCTAGGCTGGTTCGTAGGTAACCTGACATGCAATCTGAAAACGCCTAGGTCATTGCAAGGGTGCCTAGTTTTGCCTATGCACTCTCTTTCTTTAGAAACATAAATTCTTTTTTCTCTCTTTTTCTTCTTCTTCTTTGTTTCCAATCTGACGGCTTTTTTCATTTTTCTTCTTCTCTACTTTTATTGCGGATTTTCTTCTCTTCCACTAACTTTTTGGTGTTGCATGTGATTTTGTATTACAAAATTATAAGTCACATGTATGTAAAAGAGAGAGAGAGAGAGAGAGAGAGAGAGAGAGGGACTATTGCTTTCTCTGTTTCAATGATAGAACACAGTTTTATGAAAAGCACTGTTAACATGGAAGTTGTAAGTATGTTAGGATTTATGTTCTCTCTTTAGAAGAAGAAAATCAGATGAATAATTTTAGCTTTGGTTTAGGCTTTTCGGTTTTAGAAATTATAACTACAGATTTAATTGTTGGTGTTTAGGAAATCATAAGATTTTGCATCCTCCATGATAATTGCAATGCAGCGACTTAGATTATAAACTTGCTCTTTTTATGCTTTTCAATCTTTAACTTCAATTATTTAACTTTCTAAGTTATCCTTCTAAACATTCAATTATGTTTAGTGCTAACTGCTAAGAAATGTTCAATGTCTCAGTGTCTATGTGATTAAAAACGTTATCAAAACTCAAAAGGAACGTAGCCTTCTGTATATGCTTAACTAGTCCCCAGGGTTGGCAGATTGCCTAACCTGGCTGTTACTGGGCAACCTGCCGTCCAAACACCTGGTCGCACCTGCAGCACCTAGGCTCACTCAGGTACTCAATAGCCTAGGCTTCTTTACTTCAACAACCTAGATCATCTTCTTGTTTCTTTTAATTTTCCTTCTTCTTCCTCTTCCTTTTCCCTCTTCTCTATTGGAGACACTTTTTCTTTTTCTTTCTTTCTGCAATCTGAACTACTTACTTTTTTTTTTCCTTTTCCTGCTTTGATGCAGATTTTTTCCTCGCCACTTTTTATGTGGCACGTAATTTTTGCACTAGAAGTATAGATTAGTTTTATGTTGTGTCAGTATTTTTAACTACTTTGCATTTCTTGTTCAATAAAACTATAATATATAAGACAGTTTTACGACAAGCAAGGTCAGCATGGAAGCTGTGAATATTTTAAGGGTTTATCTCCCCCATTTAGAAGAAGAATACATCGGTAATTTTTTACTTCAGTTTATTTTTAGATTTTAGATATTAGAATTTAGAGATTTAAGTGGTGCGTGTTTATGAGAACAAAAGATTTTCCATGCTCTAAAGCATTGAAAAGTGTTGATAATAAACTGTACAATTTGATATTTCGATAATCTAATTATGCTTATTACCATGAGATATCAATTGTTTAATGTGGATGTCATCATGCATTTAATCATTTTCTTGTTATAAGTTCATGTCACCAGTTGTTCATTAACAAACACATCAAATTACTGTTAATTTTAATGATCAATAAAAGCACAGACAAAAAACAGCAGCTCACGCATTTACAAAAGGAGCTGCAAATCAGACCAGAGGAAACACCCTAAGCACATCCAATTATGGGTTTTGCAAAATGATGAGGAATCTAGGAAATTCCTCCAAAATCGGTGAAAGCTGATGACCAAAACTGGCTGACCTTCTAATCTCCACTCCAACCATCTAAGCCAAAAGCTAGAGTCAGTTTCTTTTTTTTCTTTTCTTTTCTGAAGATGAGCATGTTCTTATGATTCCATTAGTAGTCAAGCACCTTTTGTGGCATTTTCACTAAAAAGAAGTTAGCCAGGATCATACTTTGGGTTAGGACCAGTTTGCACTAGAAAGTCTCGCACATTCTAATGCACAGGTCATAGAGTGGCAGCTGAAAACGCGATCTTGTGAAAGAACTCGAGTTCAATAACCGAGATGCATCTCCCTTGGATTAATCTGGTTGGTTGCTTATGCCGATCAAATTAGATAAAAGATATTGCCCAGCAATTTTAGAACCTTCACAATTTTCTTTCACCTTTTACTCTTCTTTTTTTCCTTTTGTGTTCAAAGGCTCGTATCAATAAAGGGCTTCTCTACTCATCTGGATAAGGAAGTACAGAAAAGGCCAAGAGAAACGTCAAGAACTCAATATGGATCTGTGCATAATCTGATAAGGTATCTGCCAAACCCGAGCTTGCCAAAACAAAGGAAAAAAAAAAGGTTCGTAGAGCCATTAAAACATACACACAGACTAAGTTGGCTTGGGCAATTTCTCACCATCTGCAGAGATTGAACCAACAATAAAACATATACATACGCAAATACACATGAGAACATGCACCTTAATAGAAGGCAGATAACATAAACTCAATGATCAATAAAAAGCTTAATTTTCTTTTATCTGTTCCTTTATCTCTTTTCTCTTCTTGCTTCGTGCTCAATTAAGCATGCAGCTAGGCCCAGTTTCTTTTTCTTATCTTTTCCTTTCCCATTCTTGTTAAACCATCTTTGAATTAGTTGCATTGGGGAAGAAAAAGAAAAGATATAGATGCAATCAATTTCGTCATATCCAATACTGAATGATCTAATTTGACATATCAAAAACTAACACATCCAAACTATCGTATGAGAACAGATTATTTAAACACAGTGCTAGATAATACATCTTCAGTGCATACTTCGAACCCTTGGATATAATTTCCTTATCTCCAGACAAGAATTTACCCGATCATGGAGGGAAATATTCAAAGGCATTCTCTGGTATTATGTATTAAAACTTAAAAGGTTACTGAGAAAAAACTTGCGTGTAGTTTTCCCACTTCCTGTCTCACAATTACAAGTGTCATTCTTCCTCACTTCCTCCACAATTCGTTGCTCAACTACAGGAAATTCACATCCATGCATAGATCAGAGTCCAGACCAATGCAGATACACCACTTGCTAGAAGCAGCATAAAACTACAGATTCTCAAGATAATCTTCTCTCCCTTGTCAGACAACCCATTTCCCTGCTTTGTTGATAGGATGAATGGTATACCATAGTCCATAAAGCATGCTTAATATGCAGTTACATGATAATTTTGATTTTCTTAATGTCAATACCTGATGCTATGGGCAAGGACCGTCTTTGTTTTGCTATCTCCTGCCTCCTGAATCATGCGAACAAAGTACGACAAAGAATTCTGATTAGTTCATTTACAAAAAAGATTAGATTGTGAATCATGCAATGCCACAGTTTCTAAGTATGATACTTTATATTCAACAGTACCTGGATCGTTGACTGTGTCAGAAGCTAAGAACAAAAGCAGCAATAACTATTTCAGCTACACCCTCAAATAAGAATAAGATAACAGAAAAACTGCCCCAAGATATCATAATAAGGCCTTTGTTGAAATGGAAGTCGGAGGGTTGCTGAACAGAAAAATCATCTAAGCTAGTGTGTTCCAGCCTCCAGGTAAGGAAGAACCTCAAGAAAGAAAGAAAAAAGAAGCCAACTCAAAGTGTTAGGCGTCGAGTATAAGATTATGGGACTGATCCAGTAGTGCTTTATATATATGGTCGAAGGAACTGAGTTGGGAATCATCATGGGCATTGAATGTCTGGCCCCTCTGGTGAGGAGATCCCTGATCGGGGAGTAGGGGTGAGTGATGCATTGTTGGGTTTCTTTTGTAAAGGGGGGTGATCCTTGTTATAATGGCTAACACAAAGAAGCATGAATGCTTAGTAAAGTCGTTAGTTAAATTAGATACATGCATAGCTACGTGGCAGAAATGTTCTAGTAAGACATCTGTGAAAAAGATATCATACCGTAAACTGCACAGAATTGTGCTGACTGAGTCTATTGACAAATGTGAAAAGATTCACAGAAAGAAAACAGAATCCTGCATTTACCAAAGCAAGCTGAAACTTAAAACAGCAAACTGAAACAGGTCCAATAATTCAGTTAAGCGAACACTCTTCACATAGGTATAGGCTTGACACATAGGCAGAGGCATGAATTATAACATTAGTTGTTAAGGCGTGGACTAGTCCACGCCCGTCGCCTAAGTTCATCGCTTAGGCAACCTGTGATGGACTGGCGCCTGTGTGCCTAAGTCCAGGGGAAGGTGAATTTTGAAAGTCACCTCCAAATTAAGTCCTGTAATTTTATTATACACTGTTATACCGTACATACTTATGTTATATGCAGTTATATTACATAATATGTATTCTTTAAGTATACTTCGCTGTACATTAATTACATCTTCTATACTCATATTCTATATGAAGAAGACCAGTATGTTCCGAGTCATGCACACATATGACCCATGGGCCGGACTCCTATGGCCTGCTCACAAGAGGAGATAATTGAGTTGAACGTTGATTTTGGGGTGGGGGGTCCTAGTTGAGAAAACACATAGAGAAAATTAATTTTCCACATGTTGCCAAAATATCGCAAAACACATAGAGAAAATTAATTTTCGACATGTTGCCAAAATATCACCTTCGAATACCTTTTTTCAACTGTAGAGTGAAATATAAAATATATGGATTTAATTGTAACCATTTTCTACTAGTGAAATCACCAGCACATGCTACTAAACCAGAAGCATGTCTAGTTCCTTTACATAGAACATACAACTTTTCTAACTAAAACCTACCAAAGCATCATGCTCATCCTTAACCTGAGAAAGATGCTCGAGTTCCTTTTCGCGGAGTTGCTTCAGTGCTTCGTCATGTTCCCTCTCAGTTTCAGTCAAAATATTGTTTTGCCTAATTTCGAGACTAGTATAACTCAGGATAGTCTAACAAAGCCACAAGCACCCATAACTAGACCAAAGGACCAATACAACTAGGGAAGGAGGGACCTCTTCCTTCTCCAACTTGATGATTTCCCATTTCAACAGCTCATATTTCATCCGGATGCATTCCTCGGAAAACAGTAGCATGATCACCTTTCTTGCAAAGAAAAGTAGTTGCCATCAGTCCGTTGTCAGGAGAAAGGTACCCGATCATTTCTTTGAGAAATCTCCTTTAAGTGCCTCAGTGACTCTTTAACTGTTTGGCTTCCAGCATCATCACATACTTCTTTTTGGCTTCAGCAAGAGAGCACTCAACAGCACTAAGTGACGACTGCACCTGCAAGAAAAAGTGACACCATGTGTGGCAGGACCAACCATGTTGATAAATGATAATCTTTTGAGCCCAATTAATAAAGAATACCTGCACAATGTTCCCAACCAATTCCTTCTCCTTTTCTTTAAGATTCAATTCAACCTTTTCCCTGTCATCCAGCTGAACAGTGAACACGAAGCAGCCTGATTTGGATCTCCAATGATTCCACACGCTTGCAATTCTTCTCAATATCTTCATGAAGAGCATCAATTTCATCTTTTTTTCCCTGCAACAGAGACCCTGTTTTTCTTGAGCATCTCGGTTGAGTGATTCCAAACTCAAGATTTGCATCTTTAACTCTTGCTGAAATTCCAATCTCTCAGAGATGGGCCACAATGCAGAACTTTTAACCAAGTAATATCCAGTCATACCTTTTGATCTTCAAATTTACTCAAGGTTTTTGATGACTGATACTTTCTCTTCTAGCTCAGCAATTGTGGCCATCAATTCAGTCTCCTTTGATCTGAAGCGTTCTCCAATTCAAGTTGAGATTTCTGAATTTTCTCCCTTGCAATTTCACGTTCCTCCTTGATTTGCAAAGTTACATCATCCCGGTCCCTGCAAAGCTCTATTAACTGATTTTTTAAAAGTGAAAAAGCAACTAACATTTTCAGAAAGTACGGTTGAGACAGCAGCCGGTTTTTTTTTTTTTTAATCCTTTGGAAACGTACATTTGTACAGTGAAAGCACTATCTGCACATTCCAGCTTGAAGGTTAATGAATTCAGCTTTATGTTTAAATCATCGAATGCTACTGAACTCGCAGCCAATTTATTCTCGAAGCACTTCTTGTCTCTCTCAGCTTCTCAAAACGAAATAATATCATTTTTTTTTTTTTGTGTAACGCCCTCTTATGGCTAAACCAGACAGCCAAACTCTTCAAGGAAATACTGGATTTAAGTTCAGATGCAAATGCACTATACCAAGAAAACAACGGCTGCTACCTTCCTCCACCTGCTGAGCAAGTCGCTGCAGAGCCTCTCTCAGTTGATCAGGCAATGACTCATTTAAGCATCATTTTTAATCCAAACTACTCCATATCTTTGAATCTTCACCCTGTTTTACTTTCAGCCTTGCATTTTCATTGTTTACGCTTTGTAACTTTGCCTCAAGGGCATGAATTCGATCTGTCAATTTCTTCAGTCTCAAACTCTGCAACATGAATGGCGAAGTACGAATTCCCAAAGACATTCCTTTTCAAGTAAAAGTGACGTATTCGCAGTTTTAAATGCAACAGATTGATTTACACTAAAAATCGTCCTGAAAGGACCAAGACAGCATAAATTTCGTGTTGGAAAAACAAAAATCGGACCTCAACCAAACATTTAAACATCCAAATGGTATTCAACGGTCAAAAACAATTGAGCGAGGTAAAGATGAACTCAGAGGAAACGAAGAAAAGATATCGAATGATGATCAAGAAACACAGGTAGGACATACGGCCATTTCGAGTTCTGAATTGGCAGAATCTTGATCCTTAACCATTTTCTCTGAAAATTAAGAATTAAAGAGAAATCGTCATCAACGTGTCTCAAATCTCATTTTTCCTGCTAGACGAAAAACCAAGAAAACAGAATTTCCAGAAACTACCGCCAGTAATGTTTAGATTGACCAAACTTTTCCCCGATATGCCAGCGAAAGACATCTGTAATGGAATCTTGAAGCTTCTTGAAGTTTCATTGAGTGATATGAGTTGATCCAGCGGGTTCAGAGTTGAAGAACTTGTATTCTGCATCGAGGGAGAATCGTTTGCGTTCCGAGAAATTGACCTTGGAGGGGCGATTAAAAAAGAAGGCCGCCAAAGGAGACAATGAAGAAAATGACGTATAGAAAAATCTAGCGGGACAGACGAATGAGTAGAGGAAAGGAGAGGGAGATGGAGACAAAAAGGAGAAAAAAGCGAGGGAGAGAGTGACAATTGAAATGAGAAAGGAAGCGGGAAATCTTGCTTTTATAGTGGAGCGCTGTTGGGTCACACGTAAACGTAAGTTACGCGTTCTCGACAATGTGGACGACACGGAAACGGTAACGGCCTGGCGTATCACACGTAAGTTACGCGTTCTCGACAATGTGGACGACACGGAAACGGTAACGGCCTGGCGTATCACACGTAAGTTACGCGTTCTCGACAATGTGGACGACACGAAAACGGTAACGGTCTGGCCTAATCACTAGAAATTTCGTTTACGGACGGAAATCAAGATTTACATCATTGAAAAATAAAACTTGCTAAGGATGATGCATTACTTTCACATAAAAAAGCTTATGGTGCTCAATTAACTTTATGAAATAGTCCGGAAGGTGCAATTTAGTTGCTGCCAACAAGTTTCTACATGTGTGGTATATTATCAACGAAGTACTTAAGATAGGACAAACTTAATATTGCTATATGCGGTTTACGTGTAAAATGGCAGAATGTGTAGGTTTTCTTTAATTTCAAACTTTATAAAAAAATGAATAGATTTGGTTTTGAATTCTTAATTAATTAATTAATTGCATATGTTGAACACGCAGTCCATCAATTTACTAATTATAAGCTAGCTAGAAAATACTGGCAACAATTTCGTTTGTGTTCTCAAAAAGAAGAGCGAGAAGCCATTTGATAAGAAGTAGCCTGACTAATTCCCACTCTAAATAATTTGAGAAGCCATTAGTTTATAAAATTCAATTTATTCACTTCCCCACTCTCACTTCATATGTCCACTTCATGTGCTACATGATAACCACAGGAAAATTCCTGCATGCACCTTTCACATAGTTAGTGGATTCGCTTCAGAATTGGCCGAGATTTTTTGAGAGATTCTCAGGATAATGAAGGTTCGAGATAATTATCACTATAGTTGGAGCAACTAAAGTGATAATGTTGTTTCTTGTCCACTAATGGTGCGGTTTCGGTAAGACTGGCCTGTTTAGTTAATCAATTAGATATAGTGATCGGCAAATTAACATGCATACATAATCCAAAGTCAGTGTGAACAAAGTACAAAAACACTATTAGTTAGCAAACTCTGTGAATCACAAGATCGATCTAGGACGTTCAAAGCATTTGGATTCCCACTTATTAAAGCGCCCATTCAAGTTCGGAATGCGGCCCATATGGAAAATAAGGTGAAACTAATATTGACCTGAAAGATCTATTAATTGCGTGTTGATCCAGAAGAAATTCATTAATAAGAGTCTCTGTTTCAAGAGTTTTTACAACAGGTAATTGCGTGTTGTGACTTAGAATGTAATGTAAAAATTTGGGAAGTTGATTTATAGAATTACTAAAGTAATCAAGATAAAGCTTGTGACTATAAGCATAAACAAAGTTTAAAAATTAACAATCATTAGTTTTGCATCTGTCCTCTATTAGTTTAACTTAAAATGTTTTAACCATCATCTTATTCTCCTTGAAGTTCTACCTTTTTTCAGGACAGGACACATAGATTCTTGTCATTTTCTTATGGTCCTTCATAGTTGATTTGTATCGCATTTTCTTTTTGGAATGTAGCAGCAGGTTCTTTTTCAATCAATGCATAAGAAGCCTCATAAAATGAAGTAATGACATGCATATATAATAATATATATGTATACATATATATATATATATTTATTTATTTATATAGTTATATTATATTTCTTAGATGAATTTTTATGTGCAGCTTTTTTTACTGGTGGTCTAAATTCAAAACTAGAATTCTGGAATTCTCAATTTATTATTAGTCGATACCAGGTTTTCAGTCCTAGAGATGATACTGATGTGAGATCCTGGTTGCTGATGTGCTATGAACGCTGCAAACGTGCATGACAAATTGAGGTTGCAAGTGAGAAATGTTTGTTGAATAGTAGTTTGTTGAAAGTTAAATGTTGATGAGGTATCTCTCTTTCAGGGCCTTACAGGTCTGTTAGAGTCACCAATTCAAGGAGCTGAGAGACATGGGCTTCCTGGAGTATATCTAAATGCGGTTAAATCAGTTGAACTTCTAATCCGTGTAAACGCAAAAATTTTAATTTCAAAGCCTACAGTTATCATCACATCAGCCAGCCATATTGCAATCTAGACGCCAATGCTAGATTCATAATGCCATCTTCAGGCAATAGAACCATCCATATAGATATATAATACATGATAACAAGGAAATATCTTAAATCTTCAAAAGTGCAAAAAAAGAAAGAAAAGGCGCTGAAAAATACTCACTTCATGTTTCAACTGCATCATGGCATTGTACATGGCAAACCCTTCATGATTAGTTCATTTTTCTGCATTTTTTGTTCCCTTGCAGATCAAACGAAAGGAACCACATTACCGGTTAGAAAAATATCAACCAAAGAAACAAATCAATTTTAACCTACAACTCCGAGTTCCCTCCACACCTTTTAGGCTCTGTTGCCATGCACCTTTCTCAGCCAAGTGAGGTGATCCAACAGAACTACCATTAGTTCCATCTCGCTGGTTCTTTTCTGAGCAAGGCTCCGAGCCTTATCTCTGAAATGGGAAGACATTGGTGCAACGTAAGTAAATCATAACCAAACCATGAAAGTTGAAGACCTCTGAACAAATTATATATCAAAAGAATAAAGGCTGATGGATGAAATGGACATACAACAGGTAATAGCGTGGAAGGTAGAAATTCATTTCCTTGGAATGAAACTTGTTATAAAGAGACCCACTTTTGTTTAAAAGGATCTAGCAACCTCTTGTTAATTTTTGAAGGGTGGGCATTTTGCCTTCATAAATCACGAAGACTGGAGTATTTTATTGGAAAAAAGAAGTGTTTGATCAGCTATATTGACGTGATTTACACTTGTTAATATTTGCTCTGTTTTACTCTGTTCATATTCTCTGTTTCTTACCCCGTTTTTGTTCATTTTGTGGTACTAGTATTATTGTCTCTACTTGGACAGAAGCCCACTTTTGTTTGAAAAGATCTGGCAACCTCATATTTTTTGAAGAGTGCCCATCTTGCCTTCATAAATCACGAAGACTTTAGTATTTTACTGGAAAAAAAGATGTGTTTGATCAGCTATATTGACGTGATTTACACTTGTTAATATTTGCACTGATTTACAATAATAATATTCTTTGTTTCTTGCGCAGTTTTTGTTCATTCTATGGTACTAGTAATATTGTTTCCTGCACTGGTATAACGCTTGTGGTATAAGATATGGCCAGCTAGAAGAAAACATCGGTATTGATCTATGGCGGTAATTATTAGCACCGGTATAGGGGGACAAACAGTCCCCAAAAAACCCAACAAATGAAATTTACTCCCGACCAAAAAAAAACAAAAAACAAAAAACTTATAAGCTCCTAAGCCATTTTTTGTCTGCTCATTCAATCTAACTGGTCATTGAAATGGGGCCGGAGTGGACATATACACGCATTTGACGAATTCTGTAGACTTTATGAAAGTTGGTTTCAGAAATGCTGGTCTTTTTTACTATTATCTATGGCCGTTATCATTTTATTATTATTTTATTGTTTACAAACAGATCTAGATTGAGGAAGATTAGGTTAAGATATTTTTCCTATCAAACTATTATCGAGATCACACTTATAAGATCAGATTGCACCTATCAAATTTATTTCGGTTGGGCAGCAGCTCTGTTGAAAATCGACAATAAATTATTGGGATAAGGTAGAGTGGGATCAGTGATCAGAGAGGTTGCGCGAGTTGGTGTCTTGACAATGAAAAAAAAGACCGTGCAAGATTAAAGATAGTATCCAGTAATTATATTGACTAAAATTTTTAAATTATAATTCCATCTATTAAGCTTGGCTCTCTTCCCTTCTGCGTAAGACTTTAATCAATTCTGAAATCCTTCCTTCGCCTCGATTCGTCCATGTTAATTTTGACTATTAAATTTGAACATTCTCTATAATTTGCAGTTGGACGTATATCCATATTCATTAATTTTGACTATTAAATTCAGTGAAAGAACATATTGAAAAGAGTTGTTAAAGTCGTCGAACTCACTGTGATGTTTTATATATGGAAGTCTTTACTTTCCATTTGTAGCCTTTCTCATTAGATGGTAAGAGTTAAAATTTGAAACAAAAAGAAGGTTATCGCAACGGTCATTTGTTTAATGAAATACTGTCCTCGCTTTCTTTTCTTATTATCAACATAGGTTACGCTCTTCTCTCTCGATCTTTCGAGGTCTCTTTCATCTCTCAATTCTGCGGGAGGTGCAGGTGTCTTGGGTGGCACCGGCAACCAGCGATGCACCGGAGCATCCCAGGAGCGGGTCTCCGACAACCATTCACCAAACCATGGTAAAAGGTATCTCTCTCTCTCTCTCTCTCTCTGTCCCACAACGCTAGAAGCCCTATTCCTCCACCCTCTGCTTCGAGGCGGAGGGTTTCTGAAACCAGCGGAAACCCTCTGCCTCGAGGCAGAGGGTTTCCTCTGAAACACTCTCAAACGGAGGTTTCAGAGTTCAGACAAAACCCTCTACCTCATGGCAAAGGGTTTCCTCTGCATCGAAGGCGGAGGCGTTGAGAGAGTTTCTTTGAAACTTTCTCTTAGGGTGGATGATTTTTCAGAAAAACCCTCCGCCTTGAGGCGGAGAGTTTCTGCGTCGATGTAGCTTGTCTTGAGAAAGTTTGTATATATTATATAAGTTGAAGTCCGACTGATGAGTGAATTTTCTCAAAATTGGTCGGTTTCAATATTTTGGAACCCACTTTCCAATAAGGTTTCTTAAATTTCTTTTTTGGTTGCCATCAAAATCTTGATTTTATAAAGTTCTAATTTCATGAGCAGAGATAATCTCTTGAGCAGTATACCAATCTATGGTCGAGAGCTTTTCTTTTGTTAGGAATCTCTAAGAATTCTACTTTGGCTTCATCACTGTGCCATGTCTACATCAAGATGTATCTTTATTTACCTTTGATATTTCCTTGAGGAAGAGGAGAAATTTCATGTTCTTGCTATCAGTTGGCTGAAAGGAATTTTGGAAGACCTTCGATATGAGCAATGATGAGGAGTTCGATGAAGCTTGGGAAAGGATATTACATTGACTTTGGCAATCACGCATTTGCAAGGCTTCAACAATGAAATACTATGAGAAGAAACCCTCATATTCTATAAGATTCTGACAAGATATCAAAAAAACAAAAGCACCTAGAGGAGGGGGCTGGGGGATTTCTCTACTGTCATTGAGCTGAAGGTGATGCAATGAGTTTCCTTCAGACCAACCTCCAAAGTGCTAAAATGAAAAAGAAGAAAGGAAAGGAAGCACCAAGAGTGGGGGGATTTCTGTACTATCACTGAGCTGAAGGTGATGGAATGGGCTTCCTCGCGGGGGAATTTCTCTACTGTCACTGAGCTGAAGGTGATGGAATGAGTTTCCTCTTAGCGAACCTCAAAAGTGCTTATAAAAAAAAGAAAAAAAAAATGGGGGCACCAAGAGGGAGGATTTCTGTACTATCACTGAGCTGAAGGTGATGGAATGGGCTTTCTCGCGAGGGAATTTCTTTACTGTCACTAAGCTGAAGGTGATGGAATGAGTTTTTTCCAAGCAAACCTCAAAAGTGCTTAGAAAAAAAGAGGCATCAAGAGGGGGGGAGGGGAATTTCTGTACTGTCACTAAGCTGAATGTGATGGCATGGTCTTTCCTCCAAGCAAACCTCATAAGTGCTAAAAAAAAGAAGAAAAGGGAAAAAAAGGATCAGGAATTATAAAGTTATGGGGCCAAAATCTCAAGTATCAATTGCAAAAATCTTTTGCACATGCGAGATTCCAAGTCAATGTTTTCTCCTTTTTTGTGCTTTTCTATGAGGCTGAGAATTACTCCTCTATGTTCATATCCTAGAGATGTAAAGAGTTCCATTCAAGAAGCTTGATAGCATTGCTATGAGGTACATCTTAATACTCATGAAATATTTTGGGTAAAAAAGAATATATCTCCTGCACACAAACACTTGCACTCACAAAACTCAAGTTGAAATTCTTAGAGATTATGGCAAATAAGGTTGTGATCTGATTGATATATTGCTCACCTTTTGCTCATGAAAAAGTGTAAACAAAGTTTTCAAACAAAATTCATCCCCCTAGTATTATTGTTGCATCGAACTATCTTCCTCACAATTAATCCCTGCTGTCTCACCAAAGGAGGATTTTTTATTAGAATATTAAATCATAACCTTCATTTGAATCAATGACAACACCCTGATGCTTGACTTGATGAGAAGCAACCATGTGTTAAGGGGAATGGAAAAGAGATGGCCAAGTAGTTTGGCATGACACCTTGGTGCAGGAAGGAACCTTTTTTTTTTTTTTGTGTCTTTCCCTTCCTCTTTTTAACTTCTCTTTTATGGCAGACTGAAATTAGTTGAGTTTGGTTTAGTTTGGAATTAAATTTAGGCCATGCTTGGCTTTGACTTTTCTGTGTTTGTATGAGGTTTGTTGGGAAAGGGAATTTTCTTGGAAAATCTCCATTTTTTGTTTGTGAAGGGTTTGCATGGTTTACGTAGAGGTAGAGGGTTAGCTGCCAAAAAACTTCTCAAGTTTGGGTCTCTCTCTCTCTCTCTCTGTGTGTGTTTCACCATGGTATTGATTTCCCTCTGTATTGTTCTCTTGTCATATTCAATTGTCTTTTTCTTCTCTTTGGAAAGTTTTCTCATCTTAATTATTTTTTTGAAGTGCATTCATGCTTCTTCTCCTTACTTGCCATGTTCATCTCTCTTTGTCTCCTTCCAATAAAAAATTCTCTTATTTTCAGCATATGGGTGTTGGTTCTTCAGGTGGTGAGTATTCTTTGTTATCATGTCCACATATTGTTCAGCTAGTTTGTTTGCATTTCCATTTGTTTAATATTGAGGCAACGTTAATTGCTGGCCTTCCCTCGATTGACAATGAAAAAATAAATATTAGAACACCATGGGATCTAGGTAAATCTAGAATGTATAATCATTTCAAGAAAACCCTGAAAAAGGTTTTACGCCTAAAGGGTCCAACCATGGGTGCAAACGTAGTCCTCTTTTCAATATTGTTTGGGATCATCATAAATTTCATTTTGTTCTGTTTGGTAGACAAGATTTGTGTGTTTCACCATTCACATATACATATGATCTTAAAAGATCAGGTAATAGTGTTGTTGGCAAAATGCTTTATATTCTACCTGCTGCCAAGGTGTATGTCTAGCTCTGTCTTCAAACACTGCTTTATGGTGCACAGATGAGACCTTCAAGGTACGTGCATCTGCACCATCACAATCATCTTTCTCTTTTTTTTTTCTCTTTGTTCATGCTTAGCCTTCCTTGCTGCTAAGGTGTATGCCTAGCTCTGTCCTCAAACACTTGAAAGCACTAGTTGTATGCCAATATAGAGCCTGGATGAGGCCTTCAAGATACCAGCACCATCACAATGATCTCTTTCTTCTTTCTTTCTTCAATTCTTGGTTTTGTTTGAAAATTTGCCCAAAACATTTCAGGATTTTTTGAACTTCCAGTTATTTTTGATAGATTTTTAAGCTATTCCTGTTTTTGTTTCTCATGAACTAAAATTCTGAAAACCAAGCTTAGTTCTCATCTTTTTAATTCTATCTATTAATGAGATTTTTCAATTCTACTTTTTCTGAATGTTTTGTGAAATTTTATAGTTTTTGTTGGATTTTTATACTGAGGAAAATTTCTTGCTGGTGAAGCTCAACCAAACATGAAAAGTAACAACACCAAGATACATCATTTAAATGCAAGGAAATGAATAAGCAAAATAATCACCTCCATGGTGCTGTAAGTAGTCACCAACAGGAATAAGCATGCCACCTCTATATTCAGATTTCTTCCATTTCCCAAGAAATTTCAAAGGTACCTCCTACAACAGAAAAAATACACAGGAAGAAATTATAAAATGCTCCAAATTCCATTTCTTCACAACCTCTTGGTTGAGCTTCATTGGCTAGCAATTTTCCTCAGTATGAAAACACAATGCATATAAAATGTAAGACATATCCATATGTCACACAAGATACATGATTAATGGCTCATGTTGGCTTCCAATGAATCCTCAACTTAAAAAATGTCCTTTTTCACGCTAATCCATTTCTTCTACCTCTGTTTCTCCAAGCAATATTATTCTTTTTGTCCTCTTCTCGTTACATAATTTGTTTACAAATCTAATAACTTGAAGATGCATTGCAGCCTGATCCATTCCATGCTCTTTTCTTTATTGTTTTTATGCTATTAACATGTGCACACGTTTGTTCACCTACCTGAATAGATGCAGGGTAAAATGACTGTCCTTTTTTAAGCTTAAACGTTCTAAAAGTATTACATTTTGAATAAGGTCTTGTTCAGGCACCATCCAAGCTGTACCTGGTTGTTATGGTTTACCCACATAACAACATAGGAATCTGGCCATTCAATTTTTAAAGTTAGTTTTTATGTTAATCAACATAAAAAATATGGGAATCAGAAAAAAAAAAGGAAAGTTCAGAATATATTAATTACTATAGTAATCAAGATGTGTGTGATTATAAACATAAGCAAAGTTGAGTCCCAGTGCTGCTTAGGTTGTTGAAAGTTAACTGTTGATGAAGTATCTCTCTTTCAGGGCCTTGCAGGTCTGTTACAGTCACCAAACCAGCTTTCGATTAGGACTTTTATGTTTAGTATTCATCATTTTCCTTTTAGATTTTTCAATATTTCTCATTACCTCGTAGGGCACTGGTGGAAAGGTTTGCATTCTTACTTTCTTGTTTTCTTTTTGGGAGTGAGATTATATATCTTGTGGTTAGTGAAAACAGGGTTCAATTTAGTTATTAAATATAGGTTCACTTATTTATTTTCTTGGTGTTTTTATATTCCTAGTTGTTTTTATTGCTTTTCTTTTTGTTTGAATTCTTGTTCTTGAACTAAAAGCACATGGAAGAAGCGATTTGACAGGTGGGGATAGAGTAAAAATTGACTGTTTGTGTTTGATTTTTGAATTTGATTGTTTATTTTTGCTTTTGTTTTGCCAATAATTTTTTTTTGAGAAACTATAATTTTTTTATTTTTAGGATCATTTTCAAAGTGGTCTAGGAATTGTTGCTGATGTTCTCTATTTTTGGCAGAATTTTCACATTAAAAAATTGTTTAAATATATATATAAAACCGCCTTCCAAATTTCTGCTTTTTTATCTCGAACTTCTTCAATGTATGTAAAATGGGGGCTCTTTTTGTTTCAAATTTTCAACTTCTAATTTATTTTCCTATACTGCTAGTTGTGGACAGAAGGTTGCAGACCGATTTTGAACAAGATAGGGGCGGACTTTTCATTTAGTTGTTCAAAGTTAGGGATTGAATTCAACTTTGTGCTTTCAAAATTTCAGAATCTTGGACGTGTAGAATGGAAGCTATAGAATTTTTATTAGATTTTGTTTTCTGCTCTCGAGTTGCAGAAACTCATAATTTCTGAAATTTATCTGATTTTGCCAAACTTTACCTTTCTTCTAAGAACATGATATAGGGGTGGACACCCTTGCTCACTTCTCAGATGTTCCAACAGTTGACATCCAAGGTTGCCGCCATCATTCCTGGTTCCAGACAGTGAATTCAATGAATAATCGTGGATCCATTCCAGGGTAAAGTTTTTCTCTCTCCCATGTTATTATTCAATGAATAATCGTGGATCATTCTTGGTTTCACTTAAATCTTTTAGGTGACATTCAAGTTCAGACTTGTGTGTGGATCCAACACTTAAGTGCCTCTGTATCCATTTTAAGAATTTTCTTTGCTCCCTTACTGTTGCTAGCTAGCTAGTAATCGCTAGTGATGAAGCCCATCAGTGTTGTGAAATGTGATGAGGCGAAGCAAAGCGATGAGCTTGTCGAGGTGGAATGAAGCGGAAGCTTGAAGACAAATTCATAAATTTATCACAACAACATAAAATGTGTTCTGTTTCATTTTTCAAATCGTTATTACTATAATTAATCAATCAATTAATTGCAATTAAGCTAGCACATGCAATTATGAATTCGTGATATAAAGCTAAAGTATGCATGTTTATCATGATTCCTAGTTGAACCATATGTTTATTGAGCTAACAAGTGCTGACCTAAAGAGATAAAAGAGAAAGGGACGGTAAAGAAAGTGGGGCAATCTGTGAGTGAGAGAGAGGCAGAGTGGGAGAGTTGACCAGCCAGCGGTCCAAAGGTGGAAAGGGAAAGAGAGAGAGAGAGAGATGGCAAAACAGTAGAAAGAGAGAGAGAGTCAGCCTTCATCTTTTTCACATTAACGGTTGATATGTGAACAAATACTAAATGAAGAAAAAGTCTATGTCCTTTTTCTTTTTGCTTTTGTCTCAATCAACAGCCGGTTTGAGATTATTTTTATGTGTCTAACACATAAGTGTCTAATTCAAATATTTGATTGTTTAAACAGTCTAGATTGAAATTAGGTTAATATGTTTCTTCTTTATGGCTCACTTATAGATCAATTGCACTATCAATTACGGTGGCAGCCCTGTGTTTACGAAACTATAATATTATTGATAGTTTGGTGGTCTGAATGCACATAAGGTGCAGGTTGATTAAGATAGTAGCCAGTAACTATATTGAGTAAGATTTTTAAATTTTTAGTTCCATCTATTAGGCTTGGCTCTCTTCCCTTCTGCGTACTTTAATCAATCCTGAAATCCTCCCTTCGCCTCGATTCGTCCATGTAAATTAAGGGTGCTTGAGTTGGGAACAATGACTATTATAAATATAAATTTTGCTTATTGTCCAAGTCGCGAAAAAAAAAAAAAAAAAAAAAAAAAAAGTAAAAACCACGACATATATATCAGATCCATGTAATTCAAATGAAAAATGTAGGACTTCCCATACTAAATAAAATACACCTACCCTATTTTGGTTTTGCAAGAGAATCCAAATCCACTAAATATTTACTTAAATCTGAATGACCAGATGCTTACATTCAAATATATCTTAAATCTTAATCAGATAACAATATCCAACTTTTTATGTGGTTCGTCAGAAATTGGATCTAAATTGGATTTATTAACGTCCCTATTAGAAAAAAGATGTTGTCCAGTTGGCCTGTCGTAGTATTGTAAATTTGAAACCGAACTTTGGGGTTGATAAAATTCTTGTTATTTTATAAGCTGGAATAGATATACGGCATGAGGAAATTTGATGTGTTCTCAGTATGAGCTGGTAAAAGATGTGGGCTTTACAAAATGGCTGCATTTTTTTCGCATGTTAGAAAAACTGTTGTTTTCTTAAGTTGGTGACTGTTTAAATTTGCAAAAGCAGTATCGATCTCTTATAAATTTTTAAAAGTTTTATATAGCTTTTTACAAACTTTAAAATTCTTTTAAATTTGTAAGTATTGTTTCCAACTCATAAAATTTGTAAGCATTCAAGTTTTCAAAATTTTCAAATCTTAGAACTTCTTGGACGTGATGAAACTTTTGCCCTTTCCTTTTTTTTTTTTTTTACAATTGCCAATGGTTTTGGAATGTATTTTTTCGGTTTCTAAAAGTTAACCCTTTTTATGTATTTGGGTGAAATGTGTGCAGAGTTTGAAATTTTGTGTAATCATAGTATTAATAATTTTGGAAAGTTTTCCGAATTTACGTTTGAAAAGTAGCATTCGAACTTCGTAAAAGTTACTACTCTTATGGGTTTTAAACTTTATATTAGGCATAACTTTTCTTTTATAGTTGAAACACTTTTGAACCTTTTTAACATTTTGCAAATGTTGTTTTGAACTTATAAAATTTAGGAATGTTTGAAAAAGCTTTACTTTACATAGTTTTGGTTTTTGAAAGATGATATTTTTACGAGTTTTTGTGAAATTTATCTACTATTTGAAATTTTGCAATAGTTAAACAAAAGCTGTTTCGGTTTTACAAAATGGATGCACTTTTTCGTATGTTAGAAAGACTTGTTTTTTAAGTTGATGACTCTTTAAATTTGCAAAAGCAGTATCGATCTCTTATAAATTGTTTAAAAGTTTTATGTAGTTTTTTACAAACTTTACAAATCTTTTAAATTTGTAAATATTGTTTTGGACTCATAAAATTTGTAAGCATTCAAGTTTTTCGAATTTTTCAAATCTTACATGTTCTTGGACATGATGGGACTGTTGCCTTTTTTTTTTTTTACAGTTGCTAATGGTTTTGGATGGTTTGTTTTCAGTTTCTAAAAGTTAACATTTCTTATGTCTTCAAAAGCAGTAAAACAGTAAAAAAGAGTAAGGCAAGACACTTGGCATGTAGATTTAATAAAGATAGAGTACTACCAAAATCTGGAGTTATCATAGTGGGAAAATTGGAAACGACATCAGATCTATGAAACCCAAATGAAAAATATAGGAATTGCCATGCTAAACTGATGTTATTATACATATGGGAGTCTTTTACTTTCTTTTTATGGTTTTTCCATTTAATTGATGAGTTAAATTTGGAAACCAAAAAAGCATCGCAGCGGTATCTCCTTTGATAAATACTTTCATCTCTTTCTTTCTCATTTCGACGTCATTTCTCTCTCACCTCTCGATCTTTCGAGCCTCTCTCATCTCTCGATTCTGCGAGAGGTACAGCTGTTTAGGGTGGCTCGGCAAGCAACGGCGCACCGGAGCATCGCGACGACCACCACCATGGTAAGGGTTTCTATCTATCTCTCTCTCCCTCTCTCTCTTAAGCTAAACCTCTGCTTCGAGGCAGAGGGTTTCTGAAACCAGAGGAACCCTCTCAAGCCTGGTTTCTCTGGATCTTCATCTTGGCAGCACTAAAAGTTTCAATCCGTTGGTAAAATGAAAGACAACCCTTTGTTTGTCTATTTAGTTTAATAATGCTGTGTGGGGTCGTCTGCACATGACTTATGATTTTAATTTAATCGCTTCCTTTAGTTAGAAATATAGGTTTTTAACATAGTTAGTATGCATGGGATTCACTTGCATGTTGTTCTAGGCTCACTTGTCTAACTTTTTCTTGAATTTGCACTGGTGGGGAGCGAATACACAGGTAAGTTTTAGACGAACATGTTTTGATTTTTCCACTAAGTACTTTACATTTGTTTTTCTTGTTATTTGTGTTATTCTGCCCTGTGTGCTTGAGCGTTGCATGTTCATCTTGGTTGCAAACTTAATAGAGTATAAATATTTTATGTTTTGATTTTCTTTCTTGTGAAAAAAAAAAGTTTTTGTGAACATGTTCTATTTTTGTATAGAAACTATGCTAAATTGAAAAACCCGAAATAAATACCCAAATTGTTCAAAAAAATTTGAATTTTGGTTTTCTGATATCCTCTTTTTCTGTAGGTATAAAGCACTTAGTTTTGGTATCAACTCTTTACAATATAATGTTTTTTATTAACCTGGGTACGTGAACCTATCAGAACTGGAAAAGTCTGCCCCTGTTTTAGGTGGAACATTTTTTTACTTTCGTTTTATGAATTAAAGTCTGAATGTGGTCTGATTTTTGGTATGATATTTCTCTACTATCTCTGATGTCATCCCACAAAATTTAGGACTTTTTGAGCTTTTAGTGGTTTTGACAGATTTCTATACTGTTCCTCGTTTCTGTTTCTTGGGAACTATAATTCTGAAAACCAGAATTTTCTGCTCCGTTCTCAGATTATTAATGCTCTGTAGAAAAGATATTATCAATTGTACCTTTTTTTAGTGTTTTTTCGATCTTTCTAGTTCCTATTTCTGATTTTTCTTTAACTTTTAGGCCTTTGTATATCTATCAAATAGAGTAAAATTCTGAACCTGTTTACAGGTTAAAGAATTTCCACTTAGGGAGATGAAGGCTCCTTAGGACATGTATGGTGTTTTTGTTTTGATGTCTGCGTATTGTTTTTGTGTATTAATGCTAAGAGGATTATCTCTTATCAAGTTTTGTTTGTGCTATCTAGAGGTGTGGCCTCTGGTTTAGTATGCCCTTTAGCTGTATTTTAGATATGAAAACCACAATTTGAGTCGTATATTTAGGACCTTTGTAAGTATATGCACGAGTGAAAAATCCTTGCGAGCCTCTTGTTTATTTGATCTTGTATTCTTAACCTCACTTGTGATTACCCCTGTGTTGTTATCCTTTTGCAAAATCAGAATTCACAAAGTTCTCATGTGATCGGGACACAGTACTAGTTAAATTTTGGTGGACAGTCTTACATTCAGAGTCTAACAAAGTCCAATCTCATAGTTGTCGTTAACATTTACCATTTGATTTTACAAAAGCCAACACATAGGACTGTTTGTCTTGGGCTTTGTTCGGGAAAAGAAAAGTGCTTAACCCAAACCTTTTGCAAAACTTTCAATTAGTTGCTGACCCAACACTTATGAGAACTCGTCACCCTTAAACCAATCGTGCATTTAAAATATCCTATTTCTATGACGGAGTTGGTGAGTTCATTCTTCTACCCTTTGATTTTACAAAAGCCAACACATAGGACTGTTTGTCTTGGGCTTTGTTCGGGAAAAGAAAAGTGCTTAACCCAAACCTTTTGCAAAACTTTCAATTAGTTGCTGACCCAACACTTATGAGAACTCGTCACCCTTAAACCAATCGTGCATTTAATTTAAATATATCACGAGTGAAGAATCTTGGATTGTTCATTTGTCTTAGACCTCAGCTTGTGATTAAATCATCTTTAATCCATTTAAAGCCAATCCAACTTAGTCCTGGAAATGGTCTTTAGCTATGTAGGAAAATGAGCTATGGAAGTAGCAATTTTCCTTTATTAATAAATGATCCATCATCCAACCTCTTCAAAGAATACCTTACAATAGAGAATTTGTGGAAGTTTGCTTGCCACAAGGCTATATTTTTATGAGAAAGTTCAAGATGAACTTGTCCCCTGTGTTGTTATCCTTTTGCAAAATCAGAATTTCACAAAGTTCTCATGTGATCGGACACAGTACTAGTTAAATTTTGGTGGACAGTCTTACATTCAGAGTCTAACAAAGTCCAATCCATAGTTGTCGTTAACATTTACCATTTGATTTTACAAAAGCCAACACATAGGACTGTTTGTCTTGGGCTTTGTTCGGGAAAAGAAAAGTGCTTAACCCAAACCTTTTGCAAAACTTTCAATTAGTTGCTGACCCAACACTTATGAGAACTCGTCACCCTTAAACCAATCGTGCATTTAAAATATCCTATTTCTATGACGGAGTTGGTGAAGTTCATTCTTCTACCCAGCCAAACCATCTTGTTTTGCATTCACACATCTCTTTAGGTTTTATTGTTTTTGCCTCCTAATGACATACCATTTGATGTCAAGGACTTTGGATAAAATTTTTAATTTTTTGTTTACGAACATTTTAAAAATGTTTTCTCACTCAATGATATGTCTTTTCTTTACTTTGGTATCTCACCATGTAGCGGGAGAAAATTTCAATTTTTTTTTTGGCAATCAATGGAAGAGGGAAGCTGAAAAAATCTTAGATATGAACAGTGAAGAAAAATCCTATGAAGCTAAGAAAGTCAAGACTAGGAAATGTATTGACTTTGGTTTTCAAGCATTTGCAAGGATTTAGCATGAAAATATCCTGAGAGAGAAGCCACAATGCTCTATAAGATCTTGACAGGTAAAAAAATGAGAGTTGAGGGATGGGCTCGGGGCTTGTGTAGTCGTTCCTCTAAGTCAGTAATCGAGAGTACCGGGTAGGCATAAAGTTGATTTATGTCTATTTCGCGAAGATAAATGACTTATGAACCTTTGGATCGTCGAAAACTCGTAAGGTGAAGCGGGTTGGACACGTGACAAAGCTATGCATAACCACCAAAGCGGTGGAGCTTCGTAGTAGCTTTTGAGGTGGTGAGGTGTTCCCTCAAAGGTGAAGGTCGGCCTGAAAAGAAAAAAAAATCAAATGAAAAAAAAGGCAAAAAGCCGAATGCCAAAGAAAGAAAAAAGGAAAAAAGGAAAAAAAAAGCAAAAAATGCTTGCCAAGAGATGAAAGACACGAAGGCTAAACTCTCAGGAATTGAATGCGACTATCTTTCGCGGCTGTTTGGTTCTGGGGTCAATACCAGCTCCTTTTTTTGATTATCTAGGATGTCGAGGATGATTCCTTTATGTTGATATTTTGGAAATTGAAAGACATCCTCTTTTATGATTTGACAACATTGATGCGAAATGAAGCATGATGCTTGTATGGTACTATGGGTAAATTAAGGTCATATTATTTGTAAAACACGAGCACACAAACGTATGAGTTAAGTTGATCGTTTTTGAACTATTTCAATGTAAAAACTTGACATCCCTTGTTATGTTTTTAGGCTTTTTAAGCATAGGAGGAACTAACCAATCCCCCTTTGGTCTTGAAAGATGTTTGCCCATTTCATTACCAAAATACTAGTCCATTCATAGAATAGATGAAACTCTTCAAACATAGTATGCTCATATTGAGTGTGAATTCCATCGTTTCCTCTGTCTCAGAATAGGACGAACCATTTGGGATAGAAGATTAAACCTGGCGCGTTATCTCATCGAGTATCTTCAACATCCATAACCCCGACTTGGGGTATTTCTTTCGAAAAGCACCAGTTGATTCTGAATGGTGGCATTTTAAAAAAATTCTGTTGAAATTGCATTTCTTTACATGTTTTGGTGAAATATGTGGATAATTTGAAATTTTGCAGAACATAACATCGTTTTTTGATTTTACAAAATTTTTTACACAAAAATTTACCAAGTGAGTGCGAATTAGAGGAATCCATGCAGAGAAGGCAAAAGAATGCAAGCTCTGTTGCATGGACACTTCTGAAAACATGAAGTGTCAGTGTTGGATGGCCCGACACCTACATACATGACGCCTACGCACATTGACAGTCCTTTGGCCTTTCATTTTTGAAACATGAAGTGTCCAATATGCATGCCCACTATCTTTTTTTCTTTTCTCCATCTTCTCTCTTTGTTTCTGTTATCCCTCCCTTTTTCCCTCCTATCTCTCCTCCTTTTTCAATCGAGTCATGCAAAGGACAATCCTTTTTCCAAAGGGCGACCAGGGTTTTCACCCTTTTGAATGAAAACCCTGGTCATCCTAAAAAAGGGACGACATCCAGGTCTTCCTTTTGAAAGAGGTGACCAGGATTCCTTCCTTCTGAAAAATGACACAAGGGCTAAGGTGTACTTACAATGTTTTTTAAAAAATTATACAACAGTTAATTAATTGTGTGTTGTGCGTGTGTATATATATATATATATATATATATATATATATATATAGACACACGCATAGGCTCAAACGGCTCTCTATTTACAGCTGCCCATCATGCCTTTCTTTTACATAACTTGTACTATAAATAAGGGACAGGTTGTCCCACCGTCCCACTCAATGTGGGCTTCTTTGAAACCTTTTTTTGGTTCATCAATACGCATTTCTTTTGTCTTTCACATCCTGCCTTCACATTTTCTTGATCGTAGTGTTGTTTTGTCTTGATTTTTCTTAATTTTATACCATTAAGATTTACAAAAAAAAAAAAAAACTTCTCAGATGGGCAGATGCATAATTTATACATATTGATATCCTGTGTTGCTTGTTTTGGCATATTTTAGTTTAAGGTAGTGATGGATGTGAAGCAAGGCTCTAATTTGTATAGACTAAATGGTATTTGTTTATAGAACTTGCTATCTTGTGAAGCACACCACATCTCTTTGGTCTTAATGTAATTCCTTTCCACTTGGCCTAGTGACAACAATACTCACACATAGAGAAATAAGTTTGCATGTCGTCTTATCTATGGTGTGTGTGTGTGTGTGTTTCTTTTTTCTCTCTCTCTCTTTTTTTTTTTGTGTGGATACCCATTACAATATATTGCAGATGTGCTTACTTATTGTATGTGTTTTCAGTCTCATGTTTTGGATTTTAAAATAAGTTATAATAGGTGGGACATATTTAAAATTCTTTGTAGGTTATATGCATAAGTTTATTTGAGGGAATTGTCTGCCATTTCCAGGATCTGATGTGTTTGTGATGTATTGTTGTAATTCATATTCATCACTTATTGTCTTTGGGAAACTTTACCTGTCGTTTTACATGGACCTATCATTTTAGATGCTAAACTATTACCACAACTGATTTCGTTAACCATAAATCAAAAGAGAAAATAATGTTCGGGTACAATTCACCTCTATTTTAGATGCCGCTGAGTACATTGATCCTGAGAAATGGTTTTGGGAAGATTATAGCAAATGAAATTCTCTGTGATCAGTAATGTATATATGGTATTTTGGGATGGAGTCAGCCATTTGTGGTAAATATAACATTTTCTTGATTTCGTTTTATTGGTTGGTTATAAAAATTATTCAGATTTATATGTGATCTTTGTTTGTATTTTTTCTCCTTCTATGGTTGTTTTGTTATTGTAACCATTTTTAGAAACCTTTTGATCAGTAATGCGATTGGTTTTCAGTTATCTGTGCTCATGAGAATGGAGGTTATGGTTGTAAGTTGCAGCTTTTTCTTATTCAGTATGAATAACTGATGTGCCGGCAGCACCCATTTTCTACGGAGTGCTAGTCAACATATGTGCTGGAATGCATGTGAACCTTAGGAGTTATGGTATCTCTTATTGCTTGCTGCTGGTATTGCCCTCCATAGTTAAAACATGAAGGATAGTAGAATGTCAATTTTACATTTATTGAGGAGAATGGGTCTTGTTTTGCACATATATGATTGTGTCCTCTTTCACCATTATGTTGTGCATGTATCGGAAAGATCAGAATTTATATGAAATTTCTTTATGAAATTTCTTTCACTAATGCTCACTTGTGTGGTCTTGTTTTGCACACCTATGATTGTGTCCTCTTTCAGCACTATGCTGAGCATGCATGTGAAAGATCATCAGAATTTATATGAAAATTCTTTGACTTTTATAGTTGTGATAATACTCACTTGTGTGGTTTCCTAGGACTTAATGGACATGTATGTGCTTGTCTTGTGACTATTGTTTTTTTGCTGCTTTTGACTAATAATTTTCATCTTACTGTACGTCTTTCCCTTTTTGTTCATTTAATTTGAATTAAAGGCATGATAGGGCTATAAGCCAAAGTATTTGATACCACATAAGAGTCTATACATAAACACACCATATGTGATAAACTAATTAATAGGTAATTGATGCCAAATAGAAGTCTATATACCAAGCCTTTACCCTATTAAGAAAACATAACAAAAATCTTCAACACCTTAATCAAATAAGGGTGGGGATTCCTCGATGCAAACTGCTGGGAAAAGGCGCTCCCAAGAACAAAAAATATAAAGCAAAGAAAAAATGATTAAAAAAACAAAGCAAAAAGAGGAAGAAGTAGGCTGGATGAGAGAAGTATAATGTAGTTGCAAGAGGATGACTGGAAATGAAGGGAAAAATGGAATCAAGAAGGAAATATGCCTGTTGGTTGGGAGGGAGAAAGAGAAAATGCCATTTTCTAAGGAGTGCTGGTCAACATATGTGCTGGAATGTATGTGAACCTTAGGAGTTATGGTATGATCAATATCTCTTGTTGGTTGCTGCTAGTATTGCCCTCCATAGTTAAAGCATGAAGGATAGTAGATTGCCAATTTTACATTTATTGAGGAGAATGTGTCTTGTTTTGCACATATATGATTGTGTCCTCTTTCACCATTATGGTGAGCACGTACCTGAAAGATCAGAATTTATATGAAAATTCTTTCACTTTTATAGTTGTGATAATGCTCACTTGTGTGGTCTTGTTTTGCACACCTGTGATTGTGTCCTCTTTCACACATTGTCACAAACTGAGAAGGTTTCTTCAATAAGGTTAGTATACGTGTGTCGCTATACCGACATCACACAACGAGTACTTGGACATGCCTGAGTACTTTTGGGATCAAAATTGATCCAAATTACTTTTACTTGATTTAGATTGTTTTTACCTTTGTCTTGTGTTTATTTAAGTGTTGCCTTTGTTTTGAAGTAGTACTTGATTTAAGATTATTTTTACCTTTGTCTTCATTCTGTCTTTAGGAGTTTTTAGTCACTAACAGATGCTGATTTTATTTATTTTACTTGTTTATTTAAGTGTTGCTTTTGTTTTGAAACTTTTTGTGATATTTTGCATATGTATATGTACACCCTATGGTACCCTTGCATCCGTATTTTCTAAAATATTTGTACCCATGCGACTTAGCTGACAAAGAATCTGGTTGATTAAATATCAAGATGAAACAGTGATAATTAGACCATTAACATATATGGAAAGATAATTTGTTCATGCCCTTTGAATAAATAAATGGAGGCATCCAACTAAATAAATGAAAGTATAGAACATGGTAACTTTTTTCTTATCACCTAGGTTGAGTTCCTATATATATATATATATATCAAAGGTATGGAGAGAATCAATTGGGCCTCCACACTGAGGTTGGATTGTGCCGGTTTCATGACAATGCGTGTGGCGGGCCTCCACACTGAGGTCTGAGTGTTGCTATCAAGAAGAGATTTGGGAACTTTGAAAAGTTGCTAGAGCTAGGCTGCCATTGCTTGCCTTGTTTTCTTGGTAGTGAGTCAACTTGCTGGAATTCTATTACTTGAGGCTTCGGATGTTAGGACTGAAACCAACACAAAGTTACTTGTTTTTCTTCATCAGCTTACCTACTGTGTATCATCATTCCAAAAATTTATGGGTAGCTAGTGATGAATGTTCTGCCGCAGCCTGTGGTTGTTGAGTTCTACTTTTATTCTTGCATCGAAGTGGTTCATAATGCTTCAATGCTTCCATTTCTGAACAAGTTGGAAATTTTCATGTAAAGTGGGCCATTTTTGTTGAAACTGATTGTCGCTGGGAATTTGTTTGTTGTACTAGAGAGGCGAACAGAGGGAGAGGAGACAGAAAAAGAGGAAAAGATTCAAAAGATCAGTTTATGGGCAATATCAGAATTTGACAGCTGGTTCACTCTTTTATGTGATATTGAAGTTCAGACTTGTGTGTGGATCCAACAGTTAAGTGCCTCTGTATCCATTGTAAGAATTTTTTTGCTTTCTTATTATTGCTTGCTAGCTAGTAATCTGGTGATGAAGCCCATCAATGTTGTTAAATGGGATGAGGCGAAGGGAAGCGTTGAGCTTGTCAAGTGAGGTGGAATGAAGCGTAAGCTTGAAGACAAATTCATAAAGTATGTATATTTATCACAATACCTTCTATGTGCACATACGGATATGATTTCCAAGTCTTCATATCTTATCTTGGTAAGACAAGCCCGACGTAGAGATCCCATTTATATTTTTTATTTAATTCAAATTTAATGTTTTAAAGACCAACAATGTTTTTTAAATTTGGGAGCAAAATAATCAACTTTTTTTGGGCATCGATCGCAAGCACCGTTTCAGAAAAACAAAATTTTGGCATGTAAGAAAAAAAAAAAGAAATATTGAGAGACTCGTGCCACCAACCCAAAGGACCCAAGGCAGCAAACTTACTGGATGATGTATTGTATTAAATGTATATTGTGCCAGTTAAAAAAAAAAAGGTTAACCACAATTTTCTTTTTTCAACTGCAATTAAGGGAGGGATGGTCGCTTCGTCTCCCATTTAGGAAGTCACGGATACGTGGCGAAACGCTTTCCCACGTGGCCAGGGCATTCCATTTCATGACTTTCTTTGTTCGAAGTGGTTTCGAAATGTTAACAGACAGACGCCCTTTCTGTCGTTCTACTGTGCCATCAACCTCCGTTTCGCCGTTCTCCGGCTCCTTTCCACCGTTCCTCCAGAAGCGACCGTCCAGCAAGGTGCTCTATCTCTCTTTCTCTCTCGTGTTCTTCTTGGTTTAGTTAGCCGCAACTGCAACAACGTGCATTCTCCTTCTCATGACCAACTCAATCTGTCCTGACACCGATTCCAGGGCTGCTCTCTCTCTCAGTAGGCTGATAATATATATATATATATTGGTTCTCTTCCTCATTTTGGGGCTTTTTCAGGTTTCGCTTCAAGGATTCGCAGCTTGCAGGCCTTGGTTTTAGCTTTTTTCTTACCTCGTTGGTACTGTTCCTCAAAATTTTTCTGCGCTCCCTCGTCTCACATTGAACTTGAAAGGCAAGATTTCTAGCCATAGGTGTTGCTTTTATATTGTCAGTTTCATTGCAGTATCATCAATGGGTTGGTTGTGTGTTTTTACTCTGAAATGCTTGTATTTTTTGAAGCTTTCTAGAGATATGCTTTTACAAATCCCTAGAAAGTAATCAGTCGAATGGTTCCAGGCACAATTTGGTAGAATAGAACTTATGGTTCCAAGGATCGGCTCATAGTTTATGTTTTCAAAATTTTTTGTTGTTTTTCATTTCTTTGATTTTATGTTCTGTGTTTTTTTTTGAGCTTTTTGTTGGCATAATGTCACGTCTCTTATTGCTCCATAAGATTCTTTATTCTATCTTCAAGTCGGTAGGTTTAATTAAATTTATCTGCAGTAACACTGGCCATAGACCTGTTAGTTATTTCTTGTTTTACATGTAATTTAGTGTATTTGTTTATTGCAGAGATTTGCAGAATAACCTTCTATCGAATATTTCCAGTATTCTGAACCTCCCACCAATGTGAGTTTAAGGTGAGTTGTCTATTCAACATATCATCGCTTTAGTATGTGCAGATATGTGTGTCTATTTATAGGTGCCTACCAAATGGATTTTTCCATGCTTTGCTTTGATATATCACCTAATAGATAAAGGTAGCAGCAAGAAAACTAAGTATGAGGATTGCATGCATGGATAGATACCAACATTATTCTTGACATGATAGATATCATGAGTCAATGTAGATTAGTCTTCTTCAATATTAGTAACTGACATAACTAGAAAGTGATCTTTGCTTTTTAGTGTTTAGATTAAATTTTATCTGCTGAATTACATTTAGAAAAAAATGTCAAAGAAAGAAGGAAAATTGACAAATACTGCTTATCTAGTTGGTCTCATGAACTTGAAATTTTCAGTTTGTTGGTCTGTGGTATAGCTTTGTGGTATAGCTTTGAGTAGTGTTCTCTCCTGTCCTTTTTTTTATTGCTTTTCTACTGAAGATCAAAATTACAGTAATCTTAAGCCATTTTAAGATACACAAATCTGATTTTCTAGCCCTTTAGAATGATATACTTGTAGAAATTACTGCAGTTAGGGGAGCTTCATAATTTTGGCTGTTTACCTAGTACAAGATTCGATTGTCCAACTAAAGTACACACCTAAGAAGCACAAACAAACCAACATATAGATTTACTTGTTCACTTCTTGAGGACCATGGAAAGGAGATTCAACGTACTGGGAGAAGCTTAGCTTATCTAGCAATCTCATGCAACTCTATTTTTTCCATTGATTTCATGTCTACATCTCTTGACAAATGTTTTGTTGCTTGTCTATGCATGGGTGTTATGAATCATTATTTTCTTAGTGGGTAAGGAGCTCGTATGAAAAAATTGAGCTTTTTGTGGATTGTCTATGCATGGAAAATTTGAATAAATGATGTCCATGTTTCTTCCTGCATGATTCTTATGACTTCTCCATAGAAGTCCGCATTTTGGTAGGGCCACTAAGCAAGAACCTTTTGATTACAGTGTGTTTACTTTTCAATTTACGGGATCAGTTTTCTTGTTCTTCATTTAGATAAATTTCACATTTAACATACAATATGTCTTATTGGATTGCATTTGTTTGAATTGCTCAGGCTACAAGGAATCCTTTGTGTTCAAGTGCCAACCAGTTCAATGTCTTGTGGACCCCGTCCTGATGACAATGTGGACTCTTTTGGAGGCACTTCTAACTCCACAGATGTTTCTCGAGTTCAGGCATGTCCAATTCAAAATTTCTATGAATATGTTATGCCATCACTTGTTCCATGTTTCTGTACTGCTCTTATTAAACTTGGATATCGTTTAAAAAGCCCTAGCATCTCTATGCTTCTGCCATACGTTTTGTGCTTTTATATTTGCTCATGTTTGGCCTTGATTTGGATCTTGATGTCATGCTGGCATCAATTGCTGGTATAGTTGTAGTTTCTTCTCTCATTGAAGAAAGCATACTAAAGAGTATAGTAAAATTAACAAAAAACATCTATGTAAGTACCCTTGTTTTTGTTCATGTATTTGCATGTGTAATTGGTTTTCTAGTGTTGAGGACTTAAAGCTACATAATTAGTTTGACTTGGAGATGTTTCCTTCTTCCCTTTTTCAATGCTAAAACATGAGTTGATTGTAGAAGCATTAGCTTTGGTTATTCACATGTAAGCTGATTGGTGGGTCAATGTCTAATTTGATTTAAGTTCAGAAGTGGTCGTCAACAACAACGTTATGATGCTTGGGGTTGTTTACGGCATTGGATTTTTGTATCATAAAGTTGAGACCTTAGCTGACGATGCCTCTTTTTTTACGTACTAAAGTTTTATCCTTCTTTTTGAATTTTTAGTGTTTTTTGATAGAAGAACCTAACCCAAACCATTTGTGAAACTTTCAATCAGTTGAATACCCAACTTTTCTGGGAACTCCTCACCCTTAAACCAATCTTTTGTATAGAAGACCCTACTTTTATGGGAGATTTGGTGAAGTTCGTTCTTTTAACCAGCCAAGTTTTACATTCACCCATCTCTTTAGGGAGTACAGTTCCTTTCTCCTGGTGATATACCATTTGATGTCAAGAACTTTTGTAAAAGAGAAACTTTTCAGTTTTGCTTAAAAACATTTTCAAAGTGTTTTCTCACACAATGATGTGCCTTGCTTTATTCTTAGTACCTTTCCAAGTGGAAGGTGGAAATTTCAAATTTTTGTTGTCCATCAATGGAAGAGGAAAATCGAACAAATCCGGATATGAGCAGTGAAGAAAAATCCTATGAAGTTGAGAAAGTCAAGACTAGGAAATGCTATTGACTCTGGCGATTAAGCATTTGCAAGGATTTAGCAGGAAAATATATTGAGGGAGAAGCCAAAATGCTCTATAAGATCTTGGCAGGTAGTAAAATGAGAGTTGAGAGATGGGCTCGGAGCTTGTGTAGTCGTTCCTCTGAGTTAGTAATCGAGAGTACCGGGTAGACATAAAGGTGATTTATGTCTATTTCGCGAAGATAATGATTTACGAACTTTTGGTTCGTTGAAAACCCGTAAGGTGAAGCGGGTTGGACACGTGACAAAGCTACACATAACTACCAAAGTGGTGGAGCTTCGTAGTAGCCTTTGGGGTGGTGAGGTATTCCCTCAAAGGTGAAGGTCGGCCCAAAAAAAAAAAAAAAAGAAATGCATAAGAAAAAAAATTGAAAGGCAAAAAGTTGAATGCAAAAGAAAAAAAATGAAGAAAAAAGCAAAAGGTGCTTGCCAAGAGATGAAAGACATGAAGGCTGAACTCGCAAGAATTGAATGCGACAATCTTTCGTGGATGTACGATTTTGGGGTTAATATCTGCTCCTTGTTTTGATTATCTAGGATGTCGAGGATGGTTCCTTTTTGTTCATATTCTGGAATTTGAAGGACATTCCTTTTAAAGATTCGACAACATTGATGCGAAATAAAACCAAATGCTTGTATGGTACTAACGGTACATGAAGGCTATATTATTTTCACAACACGAGCACTCAAGTTTATGAGTTGAATTGATTATTTTTGAACTATTTCAAAATTCAATGTAAAAACTTGACGTATCTTGTATGCTTCCAGGATTCCTAGGCATAGCAATAACTAACCAATCCCCTTTAGTCTTGAAAATGTTTGACCATTTTGTTACCAAATTGTTAGTCCTTCTGTGAAATAGATGAAACCCCTCAAACCTAGTTCAACCATGCTGAGCATGATGAATTATCCATCATTTCCTTTTGTCTTTGGAGAGGTAGACCATTTGGGACAAGTGATTAAGCTGACTCTAGATGATATTTTTCAAAAGTTCTATCGAAGTTGCATAGTGGTATAGTATATGTCCACCTAATCTTGTTTTTGTGAGTTGTATAAATTTCATCTGTTTGATCTTTATCCTTTGTTTCATTCTAGCTGCTGTTAAAATCTTTTATGTAGTATAGCTTTGTAATAAAAGGATCAGTTGAGGCATTCAGCCCTTTGGTTTGTGCCCCCTCCCTCTTTCCCCACCTTACTAATTTCTCGCTCCACCCATGTTCGTATCCATGCATTTTTATGTCATCAATTTAGGGCTTGAATTTTTTTTATTCCTCTAGCTTGGGTTGTCCCTTTATTGAATTGTCTTTTGGTTGTCTTTTATTTCCAAGAGGCCTCTACATGGTGGAGGCTTGATTTCTCATTTTGGATTTGAGACTGACTACATAAATTTTATATGAGGTAAATGGTTCCAGCTTGGTGTATTTAGACAATGCAGCTACATCTCAAAAGCCATATGCTGTTTTGGAAGTTCTTCGTGATTATGTGAGGGCTACAGCTCAAATGGTCACCACAATATTCATTATTTAAGGTATCCCAACATAACGCCCCATACCTACCCTTACTCTCTCTCTCTCTCTCTCCCTCCCTTGTCTTGATTGCTTGCTCACTCACATGCATGTTCACAGTTGGACACCCACAATGATGCACTCTTCCTGTTTGCAAAGGAAGCAAGAAAAAGAAAATTCCTTGTTCTAAAATTATATGTTTTTGTATATCAAGGAAGGAAAAAAATAAGGGTAGTTCATTGGGTGCATGGTAAATCATTTGATTTAATCTTTTTTCAATAGTTTTATTATTTGGCGTATTAAAAAAATAAGGGTAGTTCATTGGGTGCATGGTAAATCATTTGATTTAATCTTTTTTCAATAGTTTTATTATTTGGCGTATTGTGCGGTAAGTATTTGAAAAGACCCTGGAACCTTAGTGTCGCCTGTCATTTTTCATTGTTTCTAGCAGCAGCAGTCTGACCCATATAAGTGCCTAATGTCCTATACACTCATCAATGTTAATGATTTTCTATAATTAATATGTTACAAGTGAAATCATTGGCTAATAATATTGAGCCTATCTTGTCTATGTCAAGTGTAGTGGGCTATGTCCAGAATGTAATCAGGGTCTCTATCAGATCTCAACCTGGAATAGCTGCCACATCCCTAACTATGTCTTTTATAATCAGGCTGGCAAAGCATCTATATAAGCATATTGTGTCATTATTTAGTGAAGTTTTGCATATATTGACAGACAACCATTGATTGCAGCATGAACATAAACCATGAGAAGAGAATTCGTTTTGTTGATACTCTAGCCATCTAGAATCTGCAATACAACATCAGATTGGCAGACGTACACGCAAGGGTGCGGTTAGTAGATCCCTCTTTGAACCCAGTATGATTTTGCATGCCCTACAATGCTAGCTCTGCTGGTTCTTTCAAAATGATTGTTAGTGACTGCCTGCATTCTCAGGAATGGATTCATGTATTTGTACTTCTCACAAAGCTCTTAGATTTTTCTATTGTTTTCAGTTATATTCAGATGTATTTTATGTGCATTATGGACAAATTTGTGACCCTCAAACTGAAGCAGCTTTGCGCTTTTAAGTGCATTCATATCGATGCATATAGTTCAACATCGTGGGCAGTAGACTATTGCTACTCATTTTCTTTTTTTCATGTACTTAACACAATGCTCTGTTCAATGCTCAAGTTGTTGATTAGTTGTGACTTTGGAGGGTTATGGATTAGCCCCATTTATTACTTTCTTGTTTTGTTTATCTATCATTGTTCACACATAAAGTTACCATTGTTTAGTGGGCAAAGGCAAATGGGAAAGTGGACCTCATGCACTCGATGGATTTCAGGCTTTATAGGGATATGAATTTAGATTGTGGATTTGGATGTGAATATTTGATCATGTAGGAAAACAAGAACAATTCAGATGCCCTTCTTATAAAGCTATTTGCCAGTTACCTCTTGTTGAGGTCTATGATTGACCGCCAGCCACATAAAGGTGCAATTTCACTTGATGTTATTAAAACTTCTGTTAAGCTTGACTTCATCTAAATGAATGGTGTACCAGAGTTTATTGTTGTCAAAGATTTTCTAGAGGTTCTAAGTTATTCAAAAGTTTCAAGGAGTGTGTCACATACAAAGAAAACTTGCTCGTTTCAATGAGTCTCAAAGTGTTGAGAATTATTTAAGTTGTCATTTCTGTTTTTTCTTATGGAAAATGCATTTTGTAGGTAGCGTAGGCAGCATTTACTTGTTATTTTTATGTCTATGCATTTCATGTCCATGGAGAGAAAAATTTTCGTAGTTTTAACTTTTTCTTTTTTCCATGTGTTTTTTGTTTTTAAAATTTTTAGGTGAATTCTTAATGTTTAAAAATTAAATTATCTATTTTTACATTACTTATGTAACCTTGAATCCTACCAATATGGATCACATCATGCATCTTTACACCATTGTATGCGTGTCTTCATTATCAACCACGTTTAGTTGATTGCTGTCAAACCACAGTTCGATCAACTATCATGAACTAGAATCCGGTCTGTTCAGTCGTATTTGTTTTCAACTTTTTCAATTCATGATCTATGTTTATAATAGTGTTTTGTTTTTTGTATATTGAATTGTCTGCTTAGCATTTATTAGTTTATTAAGAAATCTCTTGCTTTGCAATTTTTTGAATTATAGGTCAGGGGAAGGTAAATTACGTATGCATTTATCCATTTAATTTTTCTAGATGATGGATAGAGTTTGGTGAACCTTTATGTTGCATTTCTTGTACCATAGTTGCCTTGTGATGGAGTTGGAAGAATACATGACTTGACAGTTTACCATTGGTCTCATGGACTGATCACAATTCTTGAATATTGTTGTTTGCAATAAGGTTCTGACTTCGTTAACAAAATAGGCTATGGGTAACCAATTATGTCTGTCAATTGCGAGTCAAAAATTATGTTTGATGCCTTGATAGTACGGCAAGAGAGATTTAGATTATAATGTTGGATTTGATGTGTTTCATGTATTCAAAGCCACACTTGAACCTGGGAGCCGATAAATTTGCAATCCAATTAGGCGTAGAAGTTGAATCTTATTCCTGTCAGATTTGACTTCAATTTCGCGGGTCTGGAATGATAGTATTCGTGTAGGGACAAGTATGGAATTAACACTCAGGATCAAGAATTAGAAAACGTGGCCGTGTCTGGTTTGCTCAAGTTCCAAAATTTGCAAATCTGGTGAAAGTCTGAAACTCTGAAACCACGTTTTTACTGATAGGTAGCCATTACAGCCCCGGCCCGGTACCAGTAATTCGAGCACTTCGTGGGTCATGCGGTTTGGACACGGCAACCCTTGACGCGGTTCGCACGCGGTCCCTTCTTTTTTAAACTTTTCCCACTTTTCCCCCGGTCTTTTTTTTTCTCTCTCTCGGATCCGTCTGTTCCCTCTCATCGCTTTTTAAAATTTTTCCCTCGTCTCAGTCTCTCCCATCTTTTGGTTCGACCATAAGCGAAGGGCCGTGACAAATTTTTCCCTCGTCTTACTCTCTCCCATCTTTTGGTTCGACCATAAGCGAAGGGCCGTGACGTGGTGATGACAAGAAGAACAAATGCTCCATTGTGGGATCTCCGTACAGAAAGGAAGGCCGGATTACTAGTGAGAGTGGAGATTTTAGATCTCCATGAGTGCGAGATCTGCCCATGCCCATGCGATGAGAAGAAGCAGCAGTAAGCGGATCCAAATTTCTCCGAGACACCACGCTTCATCCTCTCCTTCCCACTTTCTTCTTGATTTATGGCGGTTTCTTCCTTCATGGCACCTAAAAGGGAAAACCCCTCTGCGTCGTCGATTACCCGGAAAGAAATGTCACCTTTGAGGCAGGCTGATGCTTCTGTTGCAAGCGATGAGAAGATGGAGTGGAGTCATTTCATCGGTGTGGGCGGCAAAGGCCTGTCCGCTATCTCGATTCTCACTCCCGGGCAAGATACGCTTCCTCCCTGCTCTTGTTTGCTCTAGTTTGCTCTAATTCTTAGGTTGTTGATACATCCATGTCTCTCTCTCTCTTTAAGGGCGTCCCTTAACTTCCTCCTTTGGCCGGCAGCCATCGCCGGTGTGTGATGGGTGTTGGCAGTCCTCTCCGCCCTTCAGTTGTGTTCATGTGTGGTTTCCTATTGGGATTCCTCTATAGTCGGTCAGGTTTATCATTGCAGGCTGGGGTCTTTCATTTCGGCTCTGTGCTAGGAGTTTTGTTTGGGTTTCTTCCGTTGAAGTTGTTGCTGGTTTCTCACATTTGGTTGGGTTTCTCCCGTTGAAGTTGTTGCTGGTTTCTGACATTTGGGTTCGCATTGGGTCGGATGCTTTGGTCACCACTTGGATCGCCGCTTTCTGGTACGGCGCTTGGGTCCCTGCTGGTTCTGTTGTGGGTCGCCGCTTAGGTCGTTGTTGTCGGTCTGACCGCCTTGTGTCATCCCTTAAGTTGCTGTTGGGTCTGCCGCTTGTGTCACTCTTGACGTCTACCTTTTGGTTCACCGCTGTCGGTTGGGCATGCCGTTTAGTTGATGTTGCTACTGAGTCGCCACTACCGCTTCTGTTTGCTGCTAGGTCGCATTTATCGTCTTTGGGTTTGTTGCTGGGTCATTACTGTGACTATTGTTGTGCATTCATCGCATTATGCAGCTGTTCAAATTCCAACCAGCCATTCGGGGAGGTTGGGAGTTTTTTGTCAGGTATTGCAATTGGGTCTCTTCTGATAATGATTTGTTTACTGGGTTCACGTTTCCTTCTTCAATGACAATGCTTTTTCATGGATGGGGAAGGTGGGCACTCAAGCTGTCGGGCGTTCTCCAACATGCCTGATACTTATGATTTACTGGTTCATTTTTGTTTGGTTTGTTGGTGGTCTCACTGCATTATATTTGTATGTTACTAGTGCCAACCAGGTCACTGTTTTCTTTTAATCCTAAAGTGATAAGTTTTATCTGCTGCATGTAGTTTCCTTTCTATACGATTATATGCTGTATTTCTGTTTGTTGTTTGAATCCATCCTTGTATTGTTTTCTCGTTTAGAATATCAGATGCATTTGACTTCAACTTACAATCACAGAGTAATATAATGCTTCCTTTGTGACTCCGGACATAGATGTAGGTGTCATTGTCTGCTGGACATGTATATTTCATGTTTCATAAGTCTTGTATAAAGCATACATTTGGGTGGAGAAGTTATGCAGAAAATTAGTAAAACTTGTTTCAACATTGTAGATTGGGTTAGATTTGACCTCTGTTCTAGATCATAAATCCAAATCTGAAATCCAACATCGCAGACCGGATCAGATTAGACAACTGATCCAAATCTTAGGACGAAATCCCAAATCCAATTTTGTGAACGGAATCAGATTAGAGCTCTCGTCTATTTCTTCGATCCAAACACAGTGAAGATACACAATAAAATGAGAGGTTTTCTAATTTATTGTAAATTCTTTTCAAAACCCTTATCAATCTTTGAAATCATTTCAAGAATGTTACTATGTCTATATAAATCTTTGAAACAATTTTCTAAGTTTTCCAAAATTTTGTAAATTGACTTCAAATTCCTATGATTTGATTTTTTTTTGAATTTTCTCAATTTCTTGTGAGATTTGATTTCGTATTTTTCGTAAATCTTTGTTGAATTTTCAAGTTTTTAAATGCACCTGTCAACATTCGAGTTTCTAAATTCCATTGGATTGTATGAATTTTTAAAACTATTTTAAACATGGTCTTGATATTTTAAAATTCACATCCACAATCAAAATATGCATTTGACATCCTAGAGGACACTAAATAAGAGAGACCACCATTGTAGATGCTTGTCCATGTTTTCCAAAATTGTGCAATTTGACTTCAAATTCTTTTGATTTTCTTTGAATCTTCTCAGATTTGTATTCGATTTGCTACATTTCCTAAAAATGCATGTTAATTTCTCAAATGTATGAATTTTGAAAACAATTTTTAACATGGTCTAAACTAGAGGTTCAAATTTTAATATTAAAATTCAAAGTCCACATTCAATTTACCAATCCAATTTCTGAGACTGATTAGTCCTCTAATCTAGAGCTTTCATGTAAAGCCCACATACAACATCCTAGACCATGTCAGAGTTCTGATCCAAACCAATTCAACACCCATACCTCTGATCCAAACCTTAGGTCTAAATCCCTAATTCAACACCCATACCCGATCAGGAATGACCTCTGATCTATTTTATAGATCCCAATCCTAAATCACACATCACAGAACAAATTCAAATCCCTTATGTATTTTGAAATCATTTCCAGTATTTTGCTTCATCTATATACATTTTTGATATCACTCTCTAAGTTTTCCAAATTTTTGTAAATTGACTTCACATTCTTATGATTGATTTTCTTTGAATTTTCTCAATTTCTAGTGTCTTCAAATATTTTTTGATTTGATTTCATACTTTTCTTAAATCTTTGTCAAATTCTCAAGGTTGTAAATGCAACTTTAAACTTTCAAGTTTCTAAAGTCCATTGGATTTTATAAATTTTCAAAATGATTTTAAACATGGTCTAGACTTCTCTATATTTTAAAAATCACATCTGCATTAAAAAAGATGTATGCATTCGACATCCTAGACCGGATAAAATGACACCTCAGTTCTACTTGCTTGTTCAAAATCCGCAATCCAACATCCTAGACCCGATTAGATGAGACCTTTGATCGCGTAGGGGACTAGATCAGACCTATGATCTATTTCTTAGATCAAAATCCCGAAATCATTTGAAGAATATTAGTTTGTCTATATAAGTCTTTGAAATCATTGTCAAGTCTTCCAAAATTGTGCAAGTTGGCTTCAAATTCTTTTCATTTTCGTAGAATCTTCTCAATTTCTCGTTGTGTCTTTAAATTTCTTGTATTTGATGTGTGACATTTCCTAAATGCTTGTTAAATTCTCAAGTTTTTAATTGCACTTTTTACTCTCGAGTTTTTTAAATTACACTTGATTGTTCAAATTTGTAAAACAATTTTAAACATGGTCTGAACTCTCTGGTTCAGATTTTAAAATTCGAAATCCAATTTCGAATTACCAATCCAAGAGACCGTATAAGATTGAACCTCTACTCTAGAGCTTTGGTTTGTTTCCTGCATACAACATCCTAGACCAGATCAGAGCAGACCTCTGATCCAAAACATAGTTATGAATCCCTATTTCAACACCCCATACCGGATCAGGTCAGACCTCTGATCTATTTCTTGCGTCCAAATCCTAAATCAATCAAACATCATTGAACGGATTCAAATCCCTTTTGAGTATTTGGAATCATTTCCCGTGTTTTACTTTGTCTACATACATCTTTGAAACCACTCTCTAACTTTTCCAAAATTTTGTAACTTGAATTCAAATTCTTATGATTCATTTTCTGTGAATTTTCTCAATTTCTTTTGAGTTCTTCAGATTTTTTGGATTTGATTTCGTACTTGTCTAAAATCTGTGCTAAATTCTCAAACTTGTTAATGCACCTTTATACTTTCAAGTTTCTAAATACATTGGATTGTATAATTTTTCAAAATGATTTTAAACATGGTCTAGACTTGGGTTTAATGTTTTAAAATTCACATCCATTTTCAAAAAAATATTCATTCGACGTCCTAGACCGGATAAAACGAGACCTCTGTTCTTACTGCTAGTTCAAATCCCGCAATCCAACATCCTAGACCGGATTAGATGAGACCTCTGATATGGACCTTAGAGACGAGACCTTCGTTCTAGATGCTTGTTGAAAACGCTGAATCCAACATCCTAGACCGGATTGGATGAGACCTCTGATCCATACCTTAGGTCAAAATCCCAAATCCAACATCCCAAGTCGGATAAGATGAGACTTATAATTGAAATCTTAGGGTAGAATCACCAACTTCAATTTTCGCGTAGGGGACTAGATCATACCTATGATCTATTTCCAAGATCAAAATCCCAAATCCAACATCATATACTTGATCACATAAAAAATGAGTGATTTTCTGATTTGTTGCAAATTCTTTTCACATCCTTTAGGAATTTTTGAACTCACTTGAAGAATATTAGTTTGTGTATATAAGTCTTTGAAATCATTGTCAAGTCTTCCAGAGTTGTGCAATTTGGCTTCAAATTCTTTTCATTTTCTTAGAATCATCTCAATTTCTTGTTGTATCTTTAAATTTCTTGTATTTGATGTGTGAGATTTTCTAAATGCATGTTAAATTCTCAAGTTTTTAATTGCACTTTTCTATTCTAGAGTTTCTAAATTACACTAGGTTGTCCGAATTTGTAAAACGATTTTAAACATGGTCTGAACTCTCTGGTTCAGATTTTTAAAATTTGAAATCCAATTTCGAATTACCAATCCAACTTCTGAGACGTTATAAGTTTGGACATCTACTCTAGTGCTTTGGTCTAATTCCCACATACAACATCCTAGACCAGATGAGAGCTGACCTCTGATCCAAACCGTAGGTATGAATCCCATACCAGATGATATTAGACCTCTGATCTATTTCTTGCATCCAAATCCTAAATCAAACATTATTGAACAGATTCAAATCCCTTATGAGTATTTGAAATCATTTCCCGTGTTTTACTTTGTCTATATACATTTTTGAAACCACTCTCTAAGTTTTCCAAAATTTTGTAAATTGAATTCAAATTCTTATGATTCATTTTTTTGTGAATTTTCTCAATTTATTTTGAGATCTTCAATTGTTTTGGATTTGATTTCGTACTTTTCTTAAATCTGTGCTAAATTCTCAAACTTGTAAATGCACCTTCATACTTTCAAGTTTCTAAATACCATTGGATTGTATAATTTTTCAAAATGATTTTAAACATGGTCTAGACTTGGGTTTAATTTTTTAAAATTCACATCCATTTTCAAAAAAATATTCATTCGACGTCCTAGACCGGATAAAATGAGACCTCCTTTCTAGCTGCTAGTTCAAAATCCGCAATCCAACATCCTAGACCGGATTAGATGAGAGCTCTGATCTAGACCTTAGAGAGGAGACCTCAGTTCTAGCTGCTTATCAATTTTTTTCTAGTTTTACAAAATTCTTGATATTTTGCACATGTTTTGCAAACACTTTTAATTCTCGTTGATGTACTTATAAACTTTTTAATGGTTTTGCTTGTTTTTGACGTTTAATGAACTCCACAAAATTTTTGAACTTTTCCAAAATTTAACATCTTGCTACACTAAATCTATGTATAGTTTCTAATTACTTTAAAAGTATCATTCAAACTTTGTAAATTTACTACTTTTATGGGTTTTAAAACTTTATATTTGGCATATCTTTTCTTTTACGGTTGAAGCACTTTTGAACTCTTTTAATCTTTTGCAAATGTTGCTTTGATCCCATAAATTTTTGAATGTTTGAGAAAGCTTTACATTGTTTTGGTTTTGAAAAGATGACATTTTTATGGGTTTTTGTCAAATTCATGTGCTATTTGAAATTTTGCAAAACTTAATCAAAAGCTGTTCTGGTTTTGCAAAATGGTTGCACTTTTTCATATGTTGGAAAGACTATTGTTTTGTTAAGTTTATGTCTCTTTAAATTTGCAAAAGCAGTATTGATCTCTTATAAATTGTTTAGAAGTTTTATATAGCTTTTTGCAAATTTTACAAATCTTTTAAATTTGTAAGTATTGTTTTGAACTGATAAAATTTGTAAGTATTGGTGTTTTTCTTAATTGTCAACTCTTGCAAGTTTTTGGACGTGATGAAACTTTTGCCTTTCTTTTTACAGTTGCTAATGGTTTTGGACTTTTTTTTTGGATTTCTAAAAGTTAACCCTTTTTTATGCATTTTGGTGAAATATGTGCGTAATTTGGAGTTTTGGTAAACTTTATCAATTTTTTTCTAGTTTTACAAAATTCTTGCTCTTTTGCACATGTTTCGTGAACACTATTACTTCTCGAAAATTTATGACTCTTCACGTTTTCTGCAAAATGTCAAAAACTAATTGTAACGTTTATGTACACTTATAAACTTGTTAAATGTTTTACTTGGTTTTTGACCTTTTATGGACTTCACAAAATTTTTACAAAATTTAACATCTGGTTCGACTAAGTCTATGGAAAGTTTCTAATTATAGCATTCAAAGTTTGTAAAATTTACTACTCTTGTGGATTTTGAACTTTATATTAGGCATAGCTCTTCTTTTATGGTTGAAACACTATTGAACCTTTTGTTGACGTAGGAGGGGGTCGATCACAGTGTTTTTCCTAAATAAGACTGTTTGTACTCTTTCAGTGGCTGTGTTGTTTGGTTGGACGTCTTTGTTCAGGTTTGTTTTGAAAGAAATATGTTGTTGTTGAAGTTTGTTTAAGGGTTTAATGACTTAATCTTGCTTTCTAAGTGTTGCTGCATGTTATCATGGGATGGTGAAGGTCATTTATGTATCAATCATAGTTGTGTTGTTGAGACACAATAGTCACAACAACAGCGTTCTGCTTAAGGCGCTTCTTGTTGTACAGTAGGCTGATACTTTTGCACTCTTGTAAAGCATGATTGGCTTTACTGGTGAATGATTATTTCCACTAGCAATCTTTGATGCTGAGATAACCTTTTGAACTGCTGGTATGGTAGTTATATGACAGACATAAGTCACAGACTATGACATTGTGGAGATTGTACTATCTTACATTGGAAATGCTGCAGAATAGTCTACCATTGGAAAGCTGTATGCTTATGGTTTGTGGCTTGTTATTGTTGAAGCTGCTTGGTTTGTTAATGCACTCTATTTATGTCAGTTCTTGTAAGTCTTAACTTTATATTATTAAGCTAAGTTAAGAATGTTGTGTGTTGCTTGTTGAGACATACAATTATGGTCTAGAACTGACATGAAGGCTGTCTTAAAGGGGCTTCTTGGATATTGACAATATGTTGACAGGACTAAGGGGGAACCTGGGCAAGATGATGTAGTTTTTGTAACTTCCTTCGGAGAATGGGATAAAAATAACTCTAAGGTGAAGTTGGTTGCTTCGAGCTATGGAACCAAATATAGCTAAGTATAGTTAAATTTAAAAGTGCTGAAGGCATTTTAGAGTATCTAAGATTAATGTATGCTCAGTCAAATTGGACAAGACGATACCAACTAGCTCAAGATTTGAGAGGTTTAAGTTAAGGAAATTAATCTATCCACTCCTTTGAGATGCACAAGATGTAAGGACTTACGAGTATCCTGAGTGTAAAAAGATGGAAATAGAAGCAAGGGAACAAGAATATGTCATAGAATTTTTGATGGCCTTCAGATCTGAATTCGTTGCCAAAAGCTTGTATTCTTTAGTTCAAATTGTTTCCAAACTTATGGGCTAAAAATAAGTCATTGGGAGGAAATTGTGTAGAAGACTCTGTGCTTGGGCTGTCTAAATCATTTGGTAGAAGATGAGGTAGTGGGAAATAAGGCTGGGCGTCGGGCCCGGAAAATCCCGACCCGGGCTGGATAGGCCGGCCCGGCGGCGGCCCGTCTCCCTCCCCCTTTCCTGCTTCCCCCTTCCCGTCTCTCCTTCCCCCTTCCCGTCTCCCTCCCCCTTCCCCTTCCCAGTTGGCCAGTTCCCCTTCCCGTCTCCCTCCCCCTTCCCGTCTCTCCTTCCCCTTCCCAGTTCCCCTTCCCGTCTCCCTCCCCCTTCCCGGCGACCCGCACAGCAACCCAGCTCCAACATGCTTCACCCTCTGGTTTGGCCATTCGCGGATCATCAAAGCTCGTCAATGCCACCTACTTGCTGATCTCTGTTCTACTTCAACAGCATCGCCACCTGCTCGAGCTCTTACTAGCAGCACAAGTCGTCAGATGTCTTCATCGCCACCAATTTCATTCGGATGATCGACTCCCCTTCCTATCAACATCGATTTTAGGTCATTCCTTCAATCGCTGCCATTTGAAACATCACCACCCTCCTCTGGCTTTAATTGGAACCCACATTATCACTGTCCCCATTTTCGAAGCCCCCAACCCACCTGCACCTCGATCGTCTCTCTCTTTCTCGAATCACCAAAACCTCAACTGGGCAGCCCATCTTCCCCCCATTCCATTGCCTCCGCTCAGCCTGCGCTCCATCTTTGTTCTTCACACGACGCCCTTGCTGGGCTTTGGGAGGGGGAAACGCTGCACGGTCTCTGCAGGAAGGAGAACGACGAGCGAGGAAGGAGGTCGACGGCTGGAGGAGGTCGGTCGGTGGGCTGGGCGGGGCCTAATTTTTGGTGGCCACGCCCGGTACCCGGCCCGGCCCGGCAATATTATCGGGCCGGCCCGGCCCGGCCCGATACCCACCCCTAGTGGGAAATCATTTGAAATGAGAAGGGATGAACGATATTCGGTGCAACTATTGTAATTAAAGAACTGTGGCACATGAAATTCAATTGCTTAGTGCTAAAGAAAAAAAAAAGGAATGTATGTTGCTAGCTCTTGTGGGGATGAAAATGAGATGGAAGACATCTAACATGAGTGCAAGTAAAAGAAATCTCCTCAACTGGAGACCGATAATCAATTTTGTGGTAACATCCTTTAAAGCATTCAAAAGCTTTTTGGTCATAGTACTTTGGTAGCTTCCATTCTCCTGGTGCCTCTTGTCGTATGACTGCAAACTATGTCACATAGGTACATGTACGGGTGCCAGTGCGGGTATGGATACAAACCATTTTCCAAAAACTTGGGTGTGGGGGTACAACCACACACACACACATGATTTGATGATGGACGAGAAGGGCGAGAGGACAAGAGGGGCGAATGGGCAAGGGACGAGAGCGGCGAGGACGGGTGCAGGCGAGAGGGTGAAGACATCGTGCGAGAGAGGGAAAAAATGGTTTTTTAAAAACATGCGATGGACTATTTTGGACTCGGTCTACTTTGATCGAGTCCGAAAATGGTCGGATTCGACCTCGGGTATGTTGATCATACTCGACATGGTCAACGCCGCACCCGTATCGGTGTCATACCAGTAGGGTGCTGGTACATTGGAGCAGTACCCGTGTTACATGGACTGCAAATAAGACTATCTTAACTAATTGCTATTCTTGTATTGGATTTTTTAAAATGGCAAATTGTTCTTCTATGTACATAACTAAATATGGTTAGATTACTTCCAACTCTTGTCTTGGTGGTAGGTGACGTATTGATTATGTTTACCATGTTCCCTCTCTTGTCGTAAATCTAGTTTTCATTGGTCAAATTACATATAAAATTATATACACATTTTCTCCTGCAGATTGTATTGTACATGATCAGCCGTCAGGGAGGAAGATTAGAATTGGCCTTGGGAAATATCATTTATGCTCCCTTGACTGTTTAGACATGAGCTTTTTGACGAAGGAAACTTGTGGAACATATATGTCTGTAAAGGATGAATCAATGGTGTGGTAACAAAGATTGAGACATGTTTTTGCATCTATGGAGAAGCGGATTTTGGAACTAATTGATGGGTTGAAAAGACTTATTGAACAAATATTCTGAAAATCTCTAATTACTTTGTAAGAAACATTCAAAATTTCCAAGGCATACGCCTCTAATCAGTTTTACGATTTGATGATTTTTTGGCTTTTCTTTTTACAATTGCAAATGGTTTCAAACTGTTTGAAATTTTGAAAATGTTTTAGAAAGTTAGCACTTTCTGTAAATTTTGATGAATTGGTGAATTGTAAATTCCTAATTACTTGAAAAGTAGCACTCTGATTTACATAATTTACTATCTTAGAAGTTTTAAGACTTCATATTAGACCTAGTTTTTCTTTTAAACCATTTTGTAATTTTGCAAAGTTGCAAACATTGTTTCAAACTCATAAAGTTTTGAAGGATTGGAACATTTTGATGTTGTTTCGACTTTTATAATAAAACACGTTTTTGTAGGCTTTTGTGAAATTCATGTGCTATTTGAAATTTTGCAAAAGTTAATAAAAGCTTTTCTGGTTTAACAAAATTGCTGCACTTTTTCATATGTTTCTAAAGACTGCGGCTCTTTAGGTTTTCTACAAAAAAATGTTAGATTTCACGTATTTACTAATTTAAAAAAATTTTAAACATTTATGAACTGTTTGAAAGTTTTACCAGCTTTGTTATCTTTTACAAACTTTCTGAAATTTTTTAACTTTTCAAATATGTGACAACAAATGCTTTCGCTGCTAACGAAACACAATTTTGAAATTTGGTTGCACAAACATTCAAAATTTTCATAACTCTTAGAAGTTCTACAACATGGTGAGACTTTTGCCTTTTTTTTTGCAATTGATAATGGTTTCGAACTGTTTGGAAATATTACGAATGTTTTATTCCGGTTTCTAAAACTCTGCCCTTTTTATAGATTTTGGTGAGGTATATGCTTAGTTTGAAATTTCGCTATTCATAAAATCTTTTCTATTTTTACACAATTCTTTCACTTTTTCACGCGTTTTGCAAAGACTATTACTCTAAAAAATTTGAACTCTTCACGTTTCCTACAAAATGTCAAAATTTTCATACATTAATTAATTCTTAAGTTTATAAATGCTTATAAACCTTTCAAAAGTCTTTACACTTTCCCAAATTTAACATCTGATTTCAATTCTGAAAAGTCCTAAATAGTTTATAAGCATAGTCTGAGTTTTTGGGGAATTTTTAATTACTTTGAAAGTAATCCATAATTCTAATTACTTTGAAAGTGGCACGAGTAATTTACAAAATTTACTACTCTTACAAGTTTTAAAACCTTATATTATGCTTAGCTTTCTTTTTACAGTTGCAAACACCTTTAAATCTTTTTAAAAATTTTCAAACATTGTTTTGAAACTTTTAAAATTTTTGAATGATTAAAAAGTTTAAAATCTGGCACTTTTCTTTTTGGTTTTTTTTGGGTAAAAGTGCTACATAAAATTTTGTGATACTTAATGACATTTTTTTCTAATTTTACAAAATTGCTGCACTTTTTCACATCTTTTGAAAAAACTATATTGTTTTCTAAAGATAATGACTCTTTACCTTTTCTACAAAAATGTTAAATATTTCTCGTACTTACTAATTTGAAATTTTTAGACACTTATAAATTGTTTTGAAAGTTTTACTAGCTTTGTGATCTTTTTCATTCTTCCCAAAGTTTGTATATTTTCAAATATTTAATGTCAAATACATTTTGCCAGTGAAATATAATTTCAGAAATTCTTATAAGTTTTGTATAAATTTTCTAAAAATTTGTTAATTACTTGGAAGGAAGCGTTAAAATTTTCTGAAATTTACAACTCTTACAAGCTTTATAAGTTGATAAAGCTTAGCTACTTTTTTTACAATTGCAAACACATTGAAATTGATTTAAAATTCTGCAAATGTTTTGTTTGGTTATTAAAATTTAGCATTGCTTTATATGTTTTGGTGAAGTATGTGCATAATTTGATATTTTGCTGAACATAACACCGTTTTTTAATTTTACAAAATTCTTGCACAAAATTTTACCAAGTGAGTGCGAATTAGAGGGATCCATGCAGAGAAGGCAAAAGAATGCAAGCTTTGTTGCATGGACACTTATGAAAACATGAAGTGTCAGTGTTGGACGGCCCGACACCTACACGCATGACGCCTACACACATTGACAGTCCTTTGGCCCTTCCTTTTTAAAACATGAAGTGTCCAATACGCATTTCAACTATCTCTCTTTCTTTTCTCCATCTTCTATCTTTGTTTCTGTTATCCCTCCTTTTTTCTCTCCTCCTTTTTCAATCTGAATCATGCAAATGACAATCCTTTTTCTAAAGGAGGACCAGGGTTTTCCTTTTGAATGAAAACCCTGGTCATCCTAAAAAAGGGGAGACACCTAGGTCTTCCTTTTGAAAGAGGTGACCAGGTTTCCTTCCTTTTGAAAAAATGACACAAGGGCCAAGGTGTACTTACAATGTTTTTTGAAAAATTATACAACAGTTAATTAATTGTGTGTGTGTGTGTGTGTGTATGTATATACATAGGCTAGTCAAACGGCTCTATTTACAGCTGCACATCATGCCTCTCTTTTAAATGGCTTGTATTATAAATAAGGGACTGGTTGTCTCACTGTCCCACTTAATGTGGCCTATTTGAAACCTTTTTCTGGTTCATCAATAGGCATTTCTTTTCTGTCTTTCACATCCTGCCTTCACATTTTCTTGACCGTATTTGTAAGTTGCAGCTTTTGTTTATTTAGTATGAATAACTGATGTGCCGGCAACGCCATTTTCTAAGGAGTGCTGGTCAACATATGTGCTGGAATGTATGTGAACCGTAGGAGTTATGGTATGATCAATATCTCTTGTTGGTTGCTGCTAGTATTGCCCTCCATAGTTAAAGCATGAAGGATAGTAGATTGCCAATTTTACATTTATTGAGGAGAATGTGTCTTGTTTTGCACATATATGATTGTGTCCTCTTTCACCATTATGGTGAGCACGTACCTGAAAGATCAGAATTTATATGAAAATTCTTTCACTTTTATAGTTGTGATAATGCTCACTTGTGTGGTCTTGTTTTGCACACCTGTGATTGTGTCCTCTTTCACACATTGTCACAAACTGAGAAGGTATCTTCAATAAGGTTAGTATACGTGTGTCGCTATACCGACATCACACAACGAGTACTTGGACATGCCTGAGTACTTTTGGGATCAAAATTGATCCAAATTACTTTTACTTGATTTAGATTGTTTTTACCTTTGTCTTCATTCTGTCCTTGAGAGTTATTAGTCACTACCGGATGCTAATTTTATTTATGTTACTTGTGTTTATTTAAGTGTTGCCTTTGTTTTGAAGTAGTACTTGATTTAAGATTATTTTTACCTTTGTCTTCATTCTGTCTTTAGGAGTTTTTAGTCACTAACAGATGCTGATTTTATTTATTTTACTTGTTTATTTAAGTGTTGCTTTTGTTTTGAAACTTTTTGTGGTATTTTGCATGTGTTGCGTGTGGCGGGCCTCCACACTGAGGTCTGAGTGTTGCTATCAAGAAGAGATTTGGGAACTTTGAAAAGGTGCTAGAGCTAGGCTACCATTGCTTGCCTTGTTTTCTTGGTAGTGAGTCAACTTGCTGGAATTCTATTACTTGAGGCTTCGGATGTTAGGACTGAAACCAAGACAAAGTTACTTGTTTTTCTTCATCAGCTTACCTACTGTGTATCATCATTCCAAAAATTTATGGGTAGCTAGTGATGAATGTTCTGCCGCAGCCTGTGGTTGTTGAGTTCTACTTTTATTCTTGCATCGAAGTGGTTCATAATGCTTCAATGCTTCCATTTCTGAACAAGTTGGAAATTTTCATGTAAAGTGGGCCATTTTTGTTGAAACTGATTGTCGCTGGGAATTTGTTTGTTGTACTAGAGAGGCGAACAGAGGGAGAGGAGACAGAAAAAGAGGAAAAGATTCAAAAGATCAGTTTATGGGCAATATCAGAATTTGACAGCTGGTTCACTCTTTTATGTGATATTGAAGTTCAGACTTGTGTGTGGATCCAACAGTTAAGTGCCTCTGTATCCATTGTAAGAATTTTTTTGCTTTCTTATTATTGCTTGCTAGCTAGTAATCTGGTGATGAAGCCCATCAATGTTGTTAAATGGGATGAGGCGAAGGGAAGCGTTGAGCTTGTCAAGTGAGGTGGAATGAAGCGTAAGCTTGAAGACAAATTCATAAAGTATGTATATTTATCACAATACCTTCTATGTGCACATACGGATATGATTTCCAAGTCTTCATATCTTATCTTGGTAAGACAAGCCCGACGTAGAGATCCCATTTATATTTTTTATTTAATTCAAATTTAATGTTTTAAAGACCAACAATGTTTTTTAAATTTGGGAGCAAAATAATCAACTTTTTTTGGGCATCGATCGCAAGCACCGTTTCAGAAAAACAAAATTTTGGCATGTAAGAAAAAAAAAAAGAAATATTGAGAGACTCGTGCCACCAACCCAAAGGACCCAAGGCAGCAAACTTACTGGATGATGTATTGTATTAAATGTATATTGTGCCAGTTAAAAAAAAAAAGGTTAACCACAATTTTCTTTTTTCAACTGCAATTAAGGGAGGGATGGTCGCTTCGTCTCCCATTTAGGAAGTCACGGATACGTGGCGAAACGCTTTCCCACGTGGCCAGGGCATTCCATTTCATGACTTTCTTTGTTCGAAGTGGTTTCGAAATGTTAACAGACAGACGCCCTTTCTGTCGTTCTACTGTGCCATCAACCTCCGTTTCGCCGTTCTCCGGCTCCTTTCCACCGTTCCTCCAGAAGCGACCGTCCAGCAAGGTGCTCTATCTCTCTTTCTCTCTCGTGTTCTTCTTGGTTTAGTTAGCCGCAACTGCAACAACGTGCATTCTCCTTCTCATGACCAACTCAATCTGTCCTGACACCGATTCCAGGGCTGCTCTCTCTCTCAGTAGGCTGATATATATATATATATATATATATATTGGTTCTCTTCCTCATTTTGGGGCTTTTTCAGGTTTCGCTTCAAGGATTCGCAGCTTGCAGGCCTTGGTTTTAGCTTTTTTCTTACCTCGTTGGTACTGTTCCTCAAAATTTTTCTGCGCTCCCTCGTCTCACATTGAACTTGAAAGGCAAGATTTCTAGCCATAGGTGTTGCTTTTATATTGTCAGTTTCATTGCAGTATCATCAATGGGTTGGTTGTGTGTTTTTACTCTGAAATGCTTGTATTTTTTGAAGCTTTCTAGAGATATGCTTTTACAGATCCCTAGAAAGTAATCAGTCGAATGGTTCCAGGCACAATTTGGTAGAATAGAACTTATGGTTCCAAGGATCGGCTCATAGTTTATGTTTTCAAAATTTTTTGTTGTTTTTCATTTCTTTGATTTTATGGTCTGTGTTTTTTTTTGAGCTTTTTGTTGGCATAATGTCACGTCTCTTATTGCTCCATAAGATTCTTTATGCTATCTTCAAGTCGGTAGGTTAAATTAAATTTATCTGCAGTAACACTGGCCATAGACCTGTTACTATAGTTGTTTCTTGTTTTACATGTAATTTAGTGTATTTGTTTATTGCAGAGATTTGCAGAATAACCTTCTATCGGATATTTCCAGTATTCTGAACCTCCCACCAATGTGAGTTTAAGGTGAGTTGTCTATTCAACATATCATCGCTTTAGTATGTGCAGATATGTGTGTCTATTTATAGGTGCCTACCAAATGGATTTTTCCATGCTTTGCTTTGATATATCACCTAATAGATAAAGGTAGCAGCAAGAAAACTAAGTATGAGGATTGCATGCATGGATAGATACCAACATTATTCTTGACATGATAGATATCATGAGTCAATGTAGATTAGTCTTCTTCAATATTAGTAACTGACATAACTAGAAAGTGATCTTTGTTTTTTTGTGTTTAGATTAATTTTTATCTGCGGAATTACATGTAGAAAAAAATGTCAAAGAAAGAAGGAAAATTGACAAATACTGCTTATCTAGTTGGTCTCATGAACTTGAAATTTTCAGTTTGTTGGTCTGTGGTATAGCTTTGAGTAGTGTTCTCTCCTGCCCTTTTTTTTATTGCTTTTCTACTGAAGATCAAAATTACAGTAATCTTAAGCCATTTTAAGATACACAAATCTGATTTTCTAGCCCTTTAGAATGATATACTTGTAAAAATTACTACAGTTAGGGGAGCTTCATAATTTTGGCTGTTTACCTAGTACAAGATTCGATTGTCCAACTAAAGTACACACCTAAGAAGCACAAACAAACCAACATATAGATTTACTTGTTTACTTCTTGAGAACCATGGAAAGGAGATTCAACGTACTGGGAGAAGCTTAGCTTATCTAGCAATCTCACGCAACTCTCTTTTTTCCATTGATTTCATGTCTACATCTCTTGACAAATGTTTTGTTATGCATGGGTGTTATGAATCATTATTTTATTAGTGGGTAAGGAGCTGGTATGAAAAAATTGAGCTTTTTGTGGATTGTCTATGCATGGAAAATTTGAATAAATGATGTCCATGTTTCTTCCTGCATGATTCTTATGACTTCTCCATAGAAGTCCGCATTTTGGTAGGGCCACTAAGCAAGAACCTTTTGATTACAGGGTGTTTACTTTTCAATTTATGGGATCAGTTTTCTTGTTCTTCATTTAGATAGATTTCACATTTAGCATACAATATGTCTTTATTGGATTGCATTTGTTTGAATTGCTCAGGCTACAAGGAATCCTTTGTGTTCAAGTGCCAACCAGTTCAATGTCACACAATTTTGTGGACCCCGTCCTGATGACAATGTGGACTCTTTTGGAGGCACTTCTAACTCCACAAATGTTTCTCGAGTCCAGGTATGTCCAACTCAAAATTTCTATGAATATGTTCTGTCATCACTTGTTCCATGTTTCTGTGCTGCTCCTATTAAACTTGGATATTGTTTAAAAAGCCCTAGCATCTCTATGCTTCTGCCATACGTTTCATGCTTTTATATTTGCTCATGTTTGGCCTTGATTTGGATCTTGATGTCATGCCAGCATCAATTGCTGGTATAGTTGTAGTTTCTTCTCTCATTGAAGAAAGCATACTAAAGAGTATAGTAAAATTAACAAAAAACATCTGTGTAAGTACCCTTGTTTTTGTTCATGTATTTGCATGTGTAATTGGTTTTCTAGTGTTCAGGACTTAAAGCTACATAATTAGTTTGACTTGGAGATGTTTCCTTCTTCCCTTTTTCAATGCTAAAAAATGAGTTGATTGTAGAAGCATTAGCTTTGGTTATTCACATGTAAGCTGATTAGTGGGTCAATGTCTAAATTTGATTTAAGTTCATAACTGGTCGTCAACAACAACGTTATGATGCTTGGGGTTGTTTACGGCATTGGATTTTTGTATCATAAAAATGAGACTTTAGCTGACGATGCCTCTTTTTTTACGTACTAAAGTTTTATCCTTCTTTTTGAATTTTTAGTGTTTTTTGATAGAAGAACCTAACCCAAACCATTTGTGAAACTTTCAATCAGTTGAATACCCAACTTTTCTGGGAACTCCTCACCCTTGAACCAATCTTTTGTATAGAAGACCCTACTTTTATGGGAGATTTGGTGAAGTTCGTTCTTTTAACCAGCCAAGTTTTACTTTTGTATAGAAGACCCTACTTTTATGGGAGATTTGGTGAAGTTCGTTCTTTTAACCAGCCAAGTTTTACATTCACCCATCTCTTTAGGGAGTACAGTTCCTTTCTCCTGGTGATATACCATTTGATGTCAAAAAGAGAAACTTTTTCAGTTTTGCTTAAAAACATTTTTAAAGTGTTTTCTCACACAATGATGTGCCTTGCTTTATTCTTAGTACCTTTTCAAGTGGAAGGTGGAAATTTCAAATTCTTGTTGTCCATCAATGGAAGAGGAAAATCGAAAAAATCCTGGATATGAGCAGTGAAGAAAAATCCTATGAAGTTGAGGAAGTCAAGACTAGGAAATGCTATTGACTCTGGCGATTAAGCATTTGCAAGGATTTAGCAGGAAAATATATTGAGGGAGAAGCCAAAATGCTTTATAAGATCTTGGCAGGTAGTAAAATGAGAGTTGAGAGATGGGCTCGGAGCTTGTGTAGTCGTTCCTCTGAGTTAGTAATCGAGAGTACCGGGTAGGCATAAAGGTGATTTATGTCTATTTCGCAAAGATAATGATTTACGAACTTTTGGCTCGTTGAAAACCCGTAAGGTGAAGCGGGTTGGACACGTGACAAAACTACACATAACTACGAAAGTGGTGGAGCTTTGTAGTAGCCTTTGGGGTGGTGAGGTATTCCCTCAAAGGTGAAGGTCGGCCAAAAAAAAAAAAAAAGAAAAGCACAAGAAAAAAAATTGAAAGGCAAAAAGCTGAATGCAAAAGAAAAAAAATGAATAAAAAACAAGAAAAAATCAAAAGGTGCCTGCCAAGAGATGAAAGACATGAAGGCTGAACTCGCAAGAATTGAATGCGACAATCTTTCGTGGATGTACGATTTTGGGGTCAATATCTGCTCCTTGTTTTGATTATCTAGGATGTCGAGGATGGTTCCTTTCTGTTCATATTCTGGAAATTGAAGGACATTCATTTTAAAGATTCGACAACATTGATGCGAAATAAAACCTAATGCTTGTATGGTACTAACGGTACATGAAGGTTATGTTATTTTTACAACACGAGCACTCAAGTTTATGAGTTGAATTGATTATTTTTGAACTATTTCAAAATTCAATGTAAAAACTTGACGTCTCTTGTATGTTTCCAGGATTCCTAGGCATAGCAATAACTAACCAATCCCCTTTAGTCTTGAAAATGTTTGACCATTTCGTTACCAAATTGTTAGTCCTTTTGTGAAATAGATGAAACCCCTCAAACCTAGTTCAACCATGCTGAGCATGATGAATTATCCATCATTTCCTTTTGTCTTTGGAGAGGTAGACCATTTAGGACAAGTGATTAAGCTGACTCTAGGTGATATTTTTCAAAAGTTCTATCGAAGTTGCATAGTGGTATATGTCCACCTTTTGTGAGTTGTATAAATTTCATCTGTTTGATCTTTATCCTTTGTTTCATTCTAGCTTGATCTTTATCCTTTGTTTCATTCTAGCTTGATCTTTATCCTTTGTTTCATTCTAGCTGCTGTTAAAATCTTTTATGTAGTATAGCTCCGTAATAAAAGGATCAGTTGAGGCATTCAGCCCTTTGGTTTGTGCCCCCTCCCTCTTTCCCCACCTTACTAATTTCTCGCTCCACCCATGTTCGTATCCATGCATTTTTATGTCATCAATCTAGGGCTTGAATTTTTTTTATTCCTCTAGCTTGGGTGGTCCCTTTATTGAATTGTCTTTTGGTTGTCTTTTATTTCCAAGAGGCCTCTACATGGTGGAGGCTTCATTTCTCATTTTGGATTTGAAACTGACTACATAAATTTTATATGAGGTAAATGGTTCCAGCTTGGTGTATTTAGACAATGCAGCTACATCTCAAAAGCCATATGATGTTTTGGAAGATGGACACCACAATATTCATTACTTAAGGTATCCCAACATAACGCCCCATACCTACCCTTACTCTCTCTCTCTCTCTCTCTCTCCCTCCCTTGTCTTGATTGCTTGCTCACTCACATGCATGTTCACAGTTGGACACAGAACTTCCAAAACATCATATGGCTTTTGAGATGCACTCTTCCTGTTTGCAAAGGAAGCAAGAAAAAGAAAATTCCTTGTTCTAAAATTCTATGTTTCTGTATATCAAGGAAGGAAAAAAATAAGGATAGTTCATTGGGTGCATGGTAAATCATTTGATTTAATATTTTTTCAATATTTTTATTATTTGGCGTATTAAAAAAATAAGGGTAGTTCATTGGGTGCATGGTAAATCATTTGATTTAATATTTTTTCAATAGTTTTATTATTTGGCGTATTGTGCGGTAAGTATTTGAAAGGACCCTGGAACCTTAGTGTCACCTGTCATTTTTCATTGTTTCTAGCAGCAGTATAAGTGCTTAATGTCCTATACACTCATCAATGTTAATAATTTTCTATAATTAATATGTTACAAGTGAAATCATTGGCTAATACTATTGAGCCTATCTTGTCTATGTCAAGTGTAGTGGGCTGGGCTATGTCGAGAATATAATCAGGGTCTCTATCAGATCTCAACCTGGAATAGCTGCCACATCCCTAACTATGCCTTTTATAATCAGGTTGGTAAAGCATCTATATAAGCATATTGTGTTAGTGAAGCTTTGGATATATTTTCAGACAACCATTGATTGCAGCATGAACATAAACCATGAGAAGAGAATTGGTTTTGTTGATACTCTAGCCATCTAGAATCTGCAATACAACATCAGATTGGGCAGACCTACACGCAAGGGTGCGGTTAGTAGATCCCTCTTTGAACCCAGTATGATTTTGCATGCCCTACAATGCTAGCTCTGCTGTCGATTTTCAGGTTCTTTCAAAATGATTGTTAGTGTGACTGCCTCCATTCTCAGGAATGGATGCATGTATTTGTACTTCTCACAAAGCTCTTAGATTTTTCTATTGTTTTCAGTTATATTCAGATGTATTTTATGTGCATTATGGACAAATTTGTGACCCTCAAACTGAAGCAGCTTTGCGCTTTTAAGTTCATTCATATTGATGCATATAGTTCAACATCGTGGGCATTAGACTATATGTACTTAACACAACGCTCTGTTCAATGCTCAATGCTCAAGTTGTTGATTAGTTGTGACTTTGGAGGGTTATGGATTAGCCCCATTTATTACTTTCTTGTTTTGTTTATCTATCATTGTTCACACATAAAGTTACCATTGTTTAGTGGGCAAAGGCAAATGGGAAAGTGGACCTCCTGCACTGGATGGATTTCAGGCTTTATAGGGATATGAATTTAGATTGTGGATTTGGATGTGAATATTTGATCATGTAGGAAAACAAGAACAATTCAGATGTCCTTCTTATAAAGCTGTTTGTCAGTTACCCTTATAATAGTCTTGTTGAGGTCTATGATCGTCCGCCAGCCACATAAAGGTGCAATTTCACTTGATGTTATTAAAACTTCTGAAGGTTGAATGTTAAGCTTGACTTCATCTAAATGAACACAGAACATCCATGGTGTACGAGAGTCTATTGTTGTCAAAGATTTTCTAGAGGTTCTAAGGTTCCAAGGAGTGTGTCACATACAAAGAAAACTTGCTCGTTTCAATGAGTCTCAAAGTGTTGAGAATTATTTAAGTTGTCATTTCTGTTTTTTCTTATGGAAAATGCATTTTGTAGGTAGCGTAGGCAGCATTTACTTGTTATTTTTATGTCTATGCATTTCATGTCCATGGAGAGAAAAATTTTCGTAGTTTGAACTTTTTCTTATTTCCATGTGTTTTTTGTTTTTAAAATTTTTAGGTGAATTCTTAATGTTTAAAAATTAAATTATCTATTTTTACATTACGTATGTAACCTTGAATGCTACCAATATGGATCACATCATGCATCTTTACACCATTGTATGCGTAAGCTTGAAGACAAATTCATAAAGTATGTATATTTATCACAATACCTTCTATGTGCAGTGCCTTTTTCCCTTTCGAGGAGGAAAAAGACGTTCATTTCCCCTTCTTGTTGCCTCCCTTTCCAAGGTGATCTCCCCTTCGTTGAGGTCTTTCGCAGTCATCTTCCCTAGAAGTTTCTTGAATCCCAGGTCACGACATTTTGGCAGTGCTAGAAGGAGTGCTTCCACTGGGTCTTGTACGTGTTCCTCTTCTCCTTTGATGGACGTTGGCTCCTTCTCTCGGTGAGATCACGCCACGCGGGTGGATTTTCCGATCCTAAACCAGGTACTAGTTTTTTGGCTTCAAGGCTAGTTTGTATTAATCAGTGTATAGTTGATTTTTGATGTGGGTGGGTTCCAATTACACACTGTTTTCTGGGGAGCTTACGTTTTCCAGAAGAGCAGTGGAATAATATTGTGACTTGTGCAAAGTAAAATGCCAATTTACGATATAATCACAGAAGCTCAAACGGTATATTCAACTGGGCGCAGAGCCCAGGGATCTACATGTAATTTTAACAAATCTTCATTTAACCTACATAGAAATTTTGGAAAATTATATTTTAACTCTTGTAAAAAATTTGAAACTATATTTTAGTCCAAAATTTCTAGCGCCACCCGTCTTCCCTCCACCAACAAGAACTAATGAGAAAAGGAGTTGTAAAACTTCATCACAGCCTTAGTTTGATGATGAACACAAATATTCTACATGATCCAACTGGGTCTCCAAAGTAAGAACTAAGAAGGGTACCCTTGTATGCATGACTAAGTTTATTAGGTCCAAGTCCTAGAGCAGCAGCCGTAGAGCTCAAAGGTTATGGACTTAGACACCTACTTAGTCCACTCAATTGAGACTCAGGCCACTAACCTTAGGGCTGGCACGCTCCCAAGATTATTAATTAGCTAAAGCCACTGATTTTGACAACTTTTCGGGCTTTTGAAAAGTCTAGGAGTGAGAAACAAGCAGACGCATACATGATGGGGGGAAGTATAATGCCTTATAAAAAGGTTGTGTAGTCGGGCTGGATACTTAAATAAATAAAATGTAAAATCTTCCTGATATATTACCAGTGTCATTTGATAAAACTAGCTAGTTGCACACACGGATATGATTTCCAAGTCTTTATATCTTGGTAAGACAAGCCCACATTTCTAGACGTAGAGTTCCCATTTATATTTTTTTATTTAATTCAAATTTAATGTTTTAAAGACCAACAATGTTTTTTAAATTTGGGAGCAAAATAATCAACTTTCATATCGTGCAGAGCAAGGTCGAAAAAGTTTGGGCATCGAATGGTTGTATGAGCATCAAAGTAGTAAAAATAGAAATAAATTAGGGGACAATGACTATTAGAAATATAAATTGCCGTCACGTCTCATTCCTAGCATTTTATATGCATTTTAGTTATTATCTTAAAGAAGAACTTAATGGTGCAATCACATCGTTTGGAAGGAAGCAGCCAGCTCTTTAAACCACACAACTGGCTAAAACATCATTTAAAGATATTAAGAAAAGGCAGCCGGTGGATAAATAAATAGTAATTGTGTACACCGGTCAGGCTCTTACCAAAATTGGTGATCGGGGCTCAGATCCGACTAAGTATTTGATCCGAGTTTTCCGATCAATCTTTAAAGCGGAGTGCAAGAAAAGATAAATATTTTCCTTTATGTAAAATAAACAAACTGGATTCACGTATATCCATATTCATTAATTTTGACTATTAAATTCAGTGAAAGAACATATTGAAAGGGTTGTTAAAGTCCACGAACTCAATGTAATGTTTTATATATATGGAAGTCTTTACTTTCCATTTGTAGCCTTTCTCATTAAATGGTAAGAGTTAAAATTTGAAATAAAAAGAAGGTTATCGCAAAGGTCATTTGTTTAATGAAATACTGTCCTCGCTTTCTTTTCTCATTATCAACATAGGTTTCGCTCTTCTCTCTTGATCTTTGGAGGTCTCTTTCATCTCTCAATTCTGCGGGAGGTGCAGGTGTCTTGGAACCAGTGATGCACCGGAGCATCCCAGGAGCGGGTCTCCGACAACCATTCACTAAACCATAGTAAAAGGTATCTCTCTCTCTCCCACAACGCTAGAAGCCCTATTCCTCCACCCTCTGCTTCGAGGCTGAGGGTTTCTGAAACCAGCGGAAACCCTCTGCCTCGAGGCAGAGAGTTTCCTCTGAAACACTCTCAAACGGAGGTTTCAGAGTTCAGAGAAAACCCTCTGCCTCTTGGCAAAGGGTTTCCTCTGCATCGAAGGCAGAGGCGTTGAGAGAGTTTTTTTTGAAACTTTCTCTTCGGGTGGATGATTTTTCAGAAAAACCCTCCGCCTTGAGGCAGAGAGTTTCTGCGTCGATGTAGCTTGCCTTGAGAAAGTTTGTATATATTATATAAATTGAAGTCCGACTAATGAGTGAATTTTCTCAAAATTGGTCGGTTTCAATATTTTGGAACCCACTTTCCAATAAGGTTTCTTAAATTTCTTTTTTGGTTGCCATCGAAATCTTGATTTTATAAAGTTTTAATTTCATGAGCAGAGATAATCTCTTGAGCAGTATACCAAGAGCTTTTCTTTTGTTAGAAATCTCTAAGAATTCTACTCTGGCTTCATCACTGTGCCATGTCAATGCCATGTCTACATCAAGATATATCTTTATTTACCTTTGATATTTCCTTGAGGAAGAGGAGAAATTTCATGTTCTTGCTATCAGTTGGCTGAAAGGAATTTTGGAAGACCTTCGATATGAGCAATGAGGAGAAGTTCGATGAAGTTGAGAAAGCTTGGGAAAGGATATTACATTGACTTTGGCAATCACATATTTGCAAGGGTTCAACAATGAAATACTATGAGAAGAAACCCTCATATTCTATAAGATTGATAAGATTGACAAGATATCAAAAAAACAAAAGCACCTAGAGGAGGGGGGCTAGGGGATTTCTCTACTGTCATTGAGCTGAAGGTGATGGAATGAGTTTCCTTCAGACCAACCTCCAAAGTGCTAAAATGAAAAAGAAGAAAGAAAATGGAGCACCAAGAGTGAGAGGGGGGATTTTTGTACTATCACTGAGCTGGGGGGAATTTCTCTACTGTCACTGAGCTGAAGGTAATGGTATGAGTTTCCTCTAAGCAAACCTCAAAAGTGCTTATAAAAAAAAAAGAAAAAAAAAACATATGGGACACCAAGAGGGAGGATTTCTGTACTATCACTGAGCTGAAGGTGATGGAATGGGCTTTCTCGCGAGGGAATTTCTCTACTGTCACTAAGCTGAAGGTGATGGAATGAGCTTTTTCCAAGCAAACCTCAAAAGTGCTTAAAAAAAAAAACAAAGGCATCAAGAGGGAGGGAATTGCTACTGTCACTAAGCTGAAGGTGATGGCATGGTTTTTCCTCCAAGCAAACCTAAGTGCCTAAGTGCTAAAAAAAGAAGAAAATGGAAAAAAAGGATCAGGAATTATAAAGTTATGGGGGCCATAATCTCAAGTATCAATTGCAAAAATCTTTTGCACATGCGAGATTCCAAGTCAATGTTTACTCCTGTTTTGTGCTTTTCTATGAGGCTGAGAATTACTCCTTTATGTTCATATCCTAGAGATGTAAAGAGTTCCATTCAGGAAGCTTGATAGCATTGCCATGAGGTACATCTTAATACTCATGAAATATTGTGGGAAAAAGAGAATATATCTCCTGCACACAAACACTTGTACTCACAAAGCTCAAGTTGGAATTCTTAGAGATTATTGCTCACCTTTTACTCATGAAAAAGTGTAAAGTTTTCAAACAAAATTCATCCCCCAAGTATTATTATTGTCCCACCAAAGTAGGATTTTAAAGCATAACCTTCATTTAAATCAATGACAACACCCTGATGCTTGAAGGGGTCCTTGATGAGAAGCAACCATGTGTTTTCTACTTCAAGCAAAAATGCTTTCTTTGGAGGTTTAAGGGGAATGGAAAAGAGATGGCCAAGTAGTTTGGCATGACACCTTGGTGCAGGAAAGAACCTTCTTTTGTTTTGGTGACTTCCCTTCCTCTTCTTCACTTCTCTTATGGCAGATTGAAACTAGTTGAGTTTGGAATTAAATTTAGGCCATGCTTGGCTTTGGCTTTTCTGTTGTATGGGGTTTGTTGAGAAAAGGAATTTTCTTGGATGATTTCTCCATTTTTTGTTTGTGAAGGGTCTACATGGTTTACAGAGGGTTAGCTTTCAAAAAACTTCTCAAGTTTGGGTCTCTCTCTCTCTCTCTCTCTCTCTCTCCTTGTTTCACCATGGTATTTTTACTGATTTCCCTCTTTAGGTGAGTATTGTTCTCTTGTCATATTCAATTGTCTTTTTCTTCTCTTTGGAAAGTTTTCTCATCTTAATTATTTTTTTTAAGTGCATTCATGCTTCTTCTCCTTACTTGCCATGTTCATCTTTTTTTGTCTCCGAAATTCTCTTCTTTTCAGCATATGGGTGCTGGTCCTTCAGGTGGTGACTATTATTTGTTATCATGTCCACATATTGTTCAGCTAGTTTGCATTTCCACTTGTTTGATATTGAGGCAACGTTAATTGCTGGGCTTCCCTCAATTGACAATAAAAAAATAAATATTAGAGCACCATTAGATCTAGGTAAATCTAGAATATATAAACATTTCAAGGAAACCCTGAAAAAGGTTTTATGCCTCCTAAAGGCCTTCAAGATACCAGCACCATCACATTTTTTAAGTTGAGGATTCATAGGAAGCCAACATGAGCCATTAATCATGTATCTTATGTGACATATGGATATGTCTTACATTTTATATATGCATTGTGTTTTCATACTGAGGAAAATTGCTAGCCAAAGAAGCTCAACCAAGAGGTTGTAAAGAAATGGAATTGGGAGCATTTTATCATTTCTTCCTATGTATTTTTTCTGTTGCAGATGGAAGGAATCTGAATATTTAGGTGGCATGTTTATTCCTGTTGGTGGTATCTCTTACTACTTTTGCTTATTGATTTCCTTGCATTTAGGGTATCTTGGTGTTGTTTTACCTCTGTTTCTCCAAGCAATATTATTCTTTTTGTCCTCTTCTCATTACATAATTTGTCTACAAATCTAATAACTTGAAGATGCATTGCAGCCTGGCAGATATGGCAGCCAATCCATTCCATGTTCTTTTATTCATTGTTTTTATGCTATTAGCATGTGCACACGTTTGCTCACTTACCTGAATAGATTTTGGGTAAAATGACTGTCCTTTTTTAAGCTTAAACGTTATAAAAGTATTACAGTTGCCCAGGCACCATCCAAGCTGTACTTGGTTGTTGTTATGGTTTACCCACATAACAACATAGGAATCTGGCCATTCAATTTGGAAAGTTAGTTTTTATGTTAATCAACATAAAAAGTATGGGAACAGAAAAAATAAAAAAAAAGGAAAGTCCAGATATATTAATTACTAGCGTCCCAGGTTGTTGAAAGTTAACTCAGGGCCTTGAGAGGCATGGTCTTCCTGGAGCATTATCTGGTAGGGTGTGTCGTTTCTCTTTTCCTCTTGATATGTTGCATGCCTGTGTGACATCAGATGCCAGCTTTTATGGAACTTCTTTGACATTTTCCTTCTAGATTTTTCAATATTTTTCATTACCTCGTAGGGCACTGGTGGAAAGGTTTGCATTCTTACTTTATTGTTTTCTTTTTGGGAGTGAGATTATATATCTTGTAGTTAGTGAAAACAGGGTTCAATTTAGTAATAAAATATAGGTTCACTTATTTATTTTCTTGGTGTTTTTCTATTCTTAGTTGTTTTTATTGCTTTTCTTTTTGTTTGAATTCTTGAACTAAAAGCACATGGAAGAAGCGATTTGACAGGTGGGGATAAAGTAAAAATGACTGTTTGTGTTTGATTTTTGAATTTGATTGTTTATTTTTGCTTTTGTTTTGCCAATAATTTTTTTTTGAGAACCTATAATTTTTTATTTTTAGGATCATTTTCAAAGTGGTCTAGGAATTGTTGCTGCTGTTTTCTGTTTTTGGCAGAATTTTCACTTTAAAAAATTGTTTAAATTTCTGCTTTTTTTATCTGGAACTTCTTCAATGTATGTAAAATGGGGGGTCTCTGGTCATTAGAAGAACAAGAACCGTGTACATGCCTTGCTTGTTCTAAAATATAAAGGGTCGTCTGATCCTAAGAGAATCGAATGGCCTAAATCAATAACAAATATTTGAAAGGAAACAAATATGTTGGGAAACAAGATATTGATTATTGAGGTTGCTAGCAGACACACGCATGTAAACGAGAGAGCCAGAGAGAGAGAGACTGATAGGAACTTATGTGTTAGACAGATAAAAATAATCTCAAACCGGCTCTTGATTGAGACAAAAGCAAAAAAGACAGATTTTTTCTTCATTTAGTATTTGTTCACATATCAACCGTCTCACTTAAATTGAACCTTATGTCCTTGTCAAGAAATGCATCTCAACTTCTTGCCAAAAATGGCCTGAATCTGCCGATTCCAATGGAATCGAGCAATAGCTGGTGGTTCAGAGGTTTCTAAAGTCGCCCAATTTTTGGTTGAATAGCCTGACCTAGTGAGCAATCCAGAAGACTCCCCCTGAATCCGCCGATTTTATCTATTGAAAATTCATGGATTACAGGGCTGCCAAGCAACTTTCGAAGTTAATCTTTTATTTCCTTAATCTTTTGAAGTTCAAATTCTTGCCCATTTCAATTTCTATGACTTACCTGTTCTTGTTCCAGTTTTGCTCAAACTTTCTACAATTTTCTTTTTTGATTTGAAAAATAAAATGATAAAATATGATTAAACATGATTTTGGTTCTAATTAGATCCAGGCAATCCACTGGGGCTACATTCGATCGCCCCAAATTACAAATCTCAAAACCAAACTCTGCTTCGGATGAAACTTCAGACGTGCGGCGATTTTTGAAATGAAAAGGAATTTGAAAACCGCGCATCATTTGCACACTGAGCCTTTCTCGTTACAAATGTCGTATCCGCTTCGCTTCATGAATGACGGCTTTCGAAACCGCGTATATCTTTTTGCTGGCCGATTTCATTTTACCAAAGGAACTCAACAACATTCACGCGGTTCAACTTTGCTCTCGCATATCTACGCCGGTGACAAAAAATTATCCTTCCTATGAACAACTTGTTGATTAAATTGCATGGAAACTGTCGAACCTTTCCCTTTATAAGCATAGGCCTTTTGTGGGCGGGGCATTATATATATATATATATATATATATATATATATATATATATATAGAGGTAAAAACCAGATCAGTAAGTCAGGAACAAAAGACATACCATTTAAATAAATATGATATTTAAAGTGTTTCTTTTTTAAATTTAACCTTACCAATATGATATTAATGATGCATTGATACAAAATACATATTAAATTGATCATTTTTTAAGTTTTAATAGTGTTTTATAATAAACAAACTGAAACATTTTGATGATTAAAAAAAATCAACATTTTCATAAAAACAACTTGATTCAAAGCGTGTTTTATATCTGAATAGTTTTATAAATATATTAAGATGTTTATATTTTATTTGAAATATAGGCAATTGGCAAACCCGTTCAACTGGGTTTATGTCGCGAAGAATTAAATTAATCGCTTTGCCTGTATCAGTTCACCACCCACTTTTTCCTCCGTTATTTGAGAGAAATCCTCTTTTTGGGGTTATCAAAATAGGAGGGGGAAGGGTGCTTTCTTAGGGCCGAGAATTAAACTTCCGGCCGTTTGAACAGGTTCAGCTTGCCCTCCGATGTGTGGTCTTTGAGATTTGGGATCCTTCCCCCTCTTATCTTAGATCAGACTCTTTTAGGAGGAATTCTCAAATCTAGCCAAAGAAATCCTTAGTTTGATGAACCATGACTTTTACTAAACATCCTTTGTGCAACATCAAGAAAACTGGGCCACATTTGGTCCATTAGTCTTAAATATGCAATCGTCCACCAACTTGTGTAAGGCCAACCAAAAGATCACATGAATGATCAAGAATTATACTCCACTTGGAATTTGTAATTTCTTTAATCAATGATTAAAAACGAAGGCAGCATAATTTAATTCTGCCTTCTCATCACACCAGATTGAAATACGACTACTTTAATGTCCAGTGCCAACTGCCAAGTAAAGCCTTGCTCGTACTCACCTGTCGGTGGTTCCCGGGTGGCACCGGCTGCTGCCAGAGATAGAAATTTGAAATTTACACGAGGAACTCACATAGTTTTCCAAAATATCAGCGAGGCGGCGAAAAGGACTTTTAGCTCATCTATAGCGTAACATCAATTTTAGGGACAGTTCTTACACCAGACGGTCAAATTAGGTCCATATAATATATAATATGCTCGGAACTAATTAAGTGGACACGATAGGAACAGGCCCGCCCATGTACTTTCTCTTCTCACCACAGACAGACGTTCACAGGAGACACTGAGATCGCCTCGTCACGATGCACTTGGTTTTCTCAGCGTTCTATGGCAATCAGCCATGGGATGTACCGATGTCAACAAGTTTGATTAGGGTGCAATATCTGGTCGGACTTTTTCAAAAATATTAAATATAAGAAAATTTAATATCTCATCAGATTGAACTTATTTTTAAATAAATATCCCACGTATATCCACTGTCAAGATATTTTGAAAGTCAGCTATTACTACATCATAACGTGGCTTGGAATTTTTTTAAAGCCGAATTTGGGTTCATATGTGAGTTGGATTCTGACCAGATTCGGACTGTGAATCTGGATTTAGATTCAAATATGAATTTTTCTTTATGCATGTGGAAATACGAATATCTCAAGTGCAAAAAAGCAGGTATGCCTAAGAACATCTCATTCCAATACGTTCCTTTCATATCTAGAAAATAATAGTCTGTCCTTTTCCAGTTAGCCAAGTATTTTAGAGAGCGCACACGCTTTTTGTCTGTCATTAGATTGGCTTTCTCTCTCTCTCTCTCTCTCTCTCTCTCTCTCTCTCTCTCTGTATATATATATATACACACACAAAAGAATAACTTAAAGTATACAAAAACTTAAAGTATAAATGTTTCTCAATGTTTTGGGCAGTGTTATCTGTGTTGATGCCTATCCGTTCATGCCGGCTGATAAGCATCGAATAACCACCACTTTGCAACGAGACAGGTGCCAATTAAGGCCCCGTCCTTCAAATATTAGCCCATAATATTAGTCCCATTCAGCCCCGCACAGATCAGGCTGTTCACCCTTCATGCAGGTTGAGACGAGCCAATGCATACTGACGATAATGCATACCGTTTAAGCTTTTGATACGAGATGAAAACCAATATTTACAACATTGATTCAAACTTGAAGATCATATTCAGAAGGCAGACTGCAAATGATATTGATGAATGAAGTACTGGTCAGACCAATCCCAAAATTGTACTCGTTGAATGCATTTCTCTCTTTCACTGCTTTTATACGCATTAGATCTGGTTAAGAGAGGAGCAAGGGAGATGATATCTGTGAATTTGTTGCAAGATGAAAAGAAAGGACCAAAAAAGTGACCTACGCGTATGTACTTTTCTCGCTTGACCAACATTACTCTTCTATGATGTTTGTTTCTCAGCATTTGTAACATAAAATGGTGCTTGCTATACGTGTATTAATTGTTTACAAACACGAACAAAATACAAGTTATGCCAGTAAAAGCTCTCTACACCTGGCTAGTATAAGACCTTCTACTGAAGGAAATTGACATTAAGACCAGCTTGCGAAAATCCAAAATTATACACAAAAAGAAAAAAGTTACATACTGTTTCATTTATCAAAAGCAAAAACATTACCCATAACTGTGAAACGTGCAAGCCTAGTGCCTTGCATAATAACAAGCTTATATTTTACATAATGGAGCAATTGTCTTGGTTGTAGCCCTCTGAGTAGCGGCTGGCGCCGGGATACTTGTAGTTGTAGGCGTTGTCATAGGATGCAGGAGCAGGGTAAATTTGCGGCGGATATTCCGGCCGGTAAATGTACGTCGTCGTCGTCCGATTACGATGATGTTCTCCCTTCTTCTTATCTGAGTCCGAGTCCGAGCTGGAGCTTGAGCTCGAGCTCGACCGATTATGATGATGTCCTCGCTTCTTCTTATCTGAGTCCGAGCCAGAGCTGGAGCTGGAGCTCGACCGATTATGATTATGTCCTCGCTTCTTCTTCTCTGAGTCCGAGCTGGAGCTTGAGCCAGAGTCTGAGTCTGAGTCGGAGTCCGAGTGCCCGTGCTTCTTCTTATCCTTCCCCTTCTTCTTCTTCTCCTTCTTATCCTTCTCATGTTTCCTTTCCTCCTCTTTCTTATGATGCTCCTTTTTCTTATATTTCTCATGATTCTCTTTTGTCTCGTGTCTTATTTCCTCTAAACTCTCCATGTGGGCTTTGAAATTCTTCTTCTTCAAAATGTTGAGCAGCCCATAGGCATCCATCTCCTCACCTATCACCACCAGCTTGCTCTCGTCCTTCTCATCTAATTTCACCAACGTCACACCTTCAGTGCAACCAACACCACTAATTAGGAGCCATACAAATCAAGCATATTATGTGACTGGATCAGCAAGATGAGGCGTAGACCTTAAGGTTGGTTCAGAAGAAGGGAAAAAACTAAAAAACAAATTACATAAATCTTTTGGAGATATATATATTATATTGGGTTTGTGATGAAAGGAAGTGTAAAGAGAGAGAGAGAGAGAAGGTCGATGCAAGAGCTTTGAGAACGAAAGCTGGATTTAGACTGCAACCATTCTTTGGACATCGACTTTAGACTCGATGCAGCAGCATCGGGTTGTTGGACCCTAGAATCTACGAAGAGAACTATAATAAAGGAAACTGGAGGGAGATTGTACATACCATTGGCACCCCCAACAATCTTCATGGCCTTAGATCTGCTATTGTAATCATCGTAATATGCTTCAGAAAAGCTGAGCACAAGCCTTTGCTGCATACACGTGAAGAAAAAAAAGAAACTGTAAATTTCTTTGTTAAAATGGTGCAAGCTAAACACTTCAAGGGCCATTAACAAATATAGTAGCCATAAGCTTCCACTTAGGAAGATGCATGAATCGGTAAAAATGCCTGATAGGACATCAACGACCAGCATATGCTCCAATTCTAGGATCATGCAAAGATGGTTATTAACTTATTGGCGGCTTCCATGCCACTGCTTCGTTTGGTCGTAAACGGCTATTCAGATCTCTATAACACGTAAGAAATCCATTCGGGTCGCATCCCGTGCAGTAAAAGGATGAAAGGTGGGAGGACAAAAGCAAAAGACACCGAAAAAGACACATGCTGAAGCTACATGGGAAGACGTAGGGAAGGAGAGAAGAGGTTTACTGGAAAATATGGAGGGGGTAGATGCATAGTGATCTCAAAGAGAAGAGGGCAAGTGCTAGTCAAGCACCTCCTATATAGCAACTCATCAGCAAATCAGTTCTTTTTGCCTCTATCAGAAAGAAACAACAGTTTTGTACGCAGAGATTTCAAGACACACCTGACAGGGTATGTGTGAACAAATTCGAGTATTTTTTTTGATATGGAGAGATTGTCTTTTTAACATTGGATGCACAAAATTCAGAAGAAGAAAAGGAAGGAGAATAAAAAGAAATTTAAGAACTCGAGCAATCATTCATACCTTCATGAAGAAACTGCAGAAGTATCACTCTAAGCCAAAGGATGAGTTTGGGAACTTGAAGTTGTACTTGTGTTTAAGCAAGAGAGACTAGTAAGTCTTGATGTGAGTTGCTACGTGGGAGGGCGTCCATATATATAGGGAGACCAATAGAAGGAGGGGAGAGGCATTACACGATAGCTAGTATGGAGAGATTGGGAATGGGAAGGAAGATTCCAGGAAGCTGCTGCCCACTTGCGACCTCGTGGGCTCCATTGGTTGCCAGCAAAGGCAAAAGAAGGAAAGCATTTTATATATGAACAACGGCGGGCAGACTTTACTTTGACCATATGCACCAAATCTCAACAACATGAACAGCGATATATAATTGTTGTCTCATTTGAGCGATAAGCTTAAGCTGAATTGATTATGATACTTCTAATTTTTTGGGTATGTTTTCTTGTGGCTTTTCTTATTTGCCTCGGGAAGGGAAGCATTTTATCGATCGTTTGCCCTTAAATAAATAACGCAATTCTGAAAACCGAGGCCCCAAATATTGTTTATTATTATATATCTATGCCGAGAAAGAGATGATGACTTCCCAATAAGTTGCTTTTATGAAGTGTTACTGAGGATTATTATTTGACCAAATTCCGTATTCAGTTTTTTTTTTTTTTTTTTCTTTTCTGAAACGGCAACAAAAGAAATCACACCATCTACTTGATTAAGGGTTTAGACTTAAAGACTTTTAGCGTGCATTCGATAGCCCCATATATGAGATCCAAGGTGATTTGAGATGATTTTGAATTTCAGATCCATGGATTTAAGGTTGGGCACCTCCTATTCCCCTTCAACTGAGGTCTCAAATCTATTTTTTGACATGTATAGCCGAAAAATCTGGTGTTTGTTTACATTGTGAATCCTACACAAAGGAGATCTTAGATCAGTTTCGGAACTGTGATCCAAGACTATACCCAACTCAGCTTGACTATATTTATTATTTAAAAGAAAAGGGATGCCTACCAATCAAAGAAAACCAAGTCCCAAACCTTTGGCTAAATTTTCTTATCCATGAAAAGGTGCACTTTACTTTGCTTGGGGTTTGTAGTAAGAGTTGCCTCTACGTGAAGTTTGAGATTAAACTATATTTGAGACAAGTTGGGGACAACTTTTTCTTTGTTTTGTAGGAAACTTAGTAGGGAAGCTTTAAGTATTTTCGGAAACCCACACACTTAGTTTATATTGTGGGGCCGAAAAGAAGATCTGCATTGACCCATGCCTATCGTCATTGGTGAGACAGATTGTCATTTCTAGATGAACGCCAGATGATCATCAGGTTTTGGATTAGGACGATGGACGTATTGCGCGGCCAGCGTTGAAACGGGTCATAATTTATTGACGTAAACGCTTAGCTATAAAGTTTTGACCGATCGGCATTTCTGGAAATTAATATATTTAAGACTAAATCTCGTGGAACACCGCCCTTTTATTTCTTTCGCTCATGAAATGACGTAGGTCGCTGGATTAATTTATGCTCGCCATGGAACGAAACTTGGCGACCACGCAGTTCTTCCAGAAAGGAGATCGAGATATTGAGATATTTTGTTGAGGCTAGTATCCAGAAATCTTTGGTTTTGGACTTTGATATGGATAGTTTCCTGAAACCATAGGTTCCAAAAACAACAATGGGTGCTTAGCTCAACTTTAAACGTTACCAGAGAAAATGGATGGTCGACCTAATCGCTAGAAATTTTTAGTGATGCACGTCGAATTAAGGATTGTAATTTTGATTAGAGTGGAAATATTAGTTTTCAAATTTTTTATATAAAACAAGTGAAATTTTTTAAAGTTTACATGTAAATTTTTTAAAAAAAAAAAATAAAGCGGGGCCAGGGGTAAGCCATGAAAGCCTGTAAGTTGCTTTCTTATTTTATTAAAACCTTATCATAATCTATTAAACACGAAAATGGGAAATGGCCGTACGGACCTATACTTGTTGGGCAAAACACTGTATCTTTCAGGAAATTGATATGCCACCCACTTTGATACTAGCATTATTACTAGAAGAAGGAAAGGGGAAGGAGAGGCTGGTTTATTCGAATAAGATGTCTTTCTTCCAAGGTTAGCTTGAGTCACGAGCAATAAAAATACGGTCACGTTTTGTATTGACAATCATTGATTATTTGGTGTGCAGCCGATGCATTATTCTGAAATGTTGCTTTATGAAAATAATTAAAAAGCCATTTAAACTTGACCGGAATCTAAAAGATATGGAGAAGCAATTAAGACTCATGTAGATTAGATTATCGGCCAGACCGCCCCCCTGGAATGAGGGAATGGTTTTTGACGATAACGAATGCGAAGGGTCAGGATTCGGGATAGGTGTCTCACCCACTGCCAATTTTATTGGGTTGAATATTAATAGATAAGATTGCATGCATATCTGATCTGACTCCAATTCTATATACATCAAGTTTTGCTTGCATGGCACGGTGGGTGGGTGTTCAGGCCCAATTCAGATCTTATATTGGCTATTATTTTATCAGAAAAGGAAGCAGGTGCAGCAGGTGAAGGTGCAGGTCAAATAAAATCAATGTTGAATGGTTTTGCATGCATGGCGGCCATTTTAAAGACCCCAATTGGCCCATTGCAACGGTACAATGTTTTAAGCTAATAAGGGGGTCGACGCAATGGTCAGGAAAGGGCAACATCTCAAAGCAAGCTCCATACCCTAAGGAGACGAGGGTTGGGTGGGAGTTTCCACTTCCTTTTAAAGCAGAACAAAGAGGCCCTACAAATGTGTTGAATTTCTTGAAATGATCAACACAACTTCTTATTTTTATGGGCATTTATTTATATATTGAGACAGTCGAGAGTGCAAGTAAAATGACCAACGTAATTTTTGAGGGAGCGCACCCCTTCTCTTCGCATACTATTTGGCCTAAAATGTATGTACTTAACGGCGATCAATATTCAACTTGGGTCCGCCAGAAAGAGATAAAAAACTGTGGGACTATTTTATTTGGTTTTTCACGAAGCCCAGTTGCATGGAGACTTGCTTTTTGCAACCGGGTCTTTGAAAAACTAAACACAGATTGCTATCACAATCTGGGTTTGATCGCACCAGTACTGGTTGGTACACCACTCTCCTTTTTGATTTCCATGGTCGTCAGCTTACACCGCCATACAATGAATTCGGTGAACTCCATGAATAAAATAAAGCAGTTTGAAACCGATATTTGCTTTACGTCTGGGGCGTCATCCGTATGAACCCCACATTTTTTCACCCTTTATAAGATATTTCTCCACTTTTTAGTGCCTAAATTGTCAATACAATGACCAAGAGGATGGAGGAGTGCATGAAACGGAGCACTCCTTACGAAACAAGGCCTACTGATGTGCGTTTCATCATTTGGGCTTGGTCGCCAATTGCCCACCAAAAAACGGGTTTAGACCATAGTTATATAATAATGTTTTGAAGTTTTAAAAAGGGCAAGGGTATTCTTGGGTATAGTACGGCGAGCTGGTAAAAAACGTTAAAAAAGAAAAAAATACAGTAAGTTTTTAAAAATTTTAAAAAATTTAAAATAAACAAATAAAATAAGTGAGAAACTAATAACACAAACATTATAAGTAGATTTGTAACAAACAAAAAATAAAGACATTAAAAAACTGAAAAAAATAAAAAAAAAAGTGAAAAAAACGCAAAAAATGCATTAAGAACACATTTTTTTCTAAAAAAACATGTTTTTTTAGTTTTAAACAGACATTTAATTTATTGCATTTTTTTAAAAAAAAACTCATTTTCTTGAAACCGATATTTGCTTTAGACTTCTTCTCAATTGGACCTTCTGTTTTTCCTTCTTCTCATTTGACTAGTATATTGCATAGCTGTGTTACACAGTTACAAATATTCAGCAAAAGGCTTCAGATGATCAAGTTTGCTTTCATTATATTGGTACGCTAATTTGGATTAACTATCAAGAAGCTAATATAATTAGGTTTCTTGCTATGTAATTTACTGATATATGATTCAAGCTGCACAAAGAACTCTTGACTTCTTGTGCACCTTGTGGCAAAGGTGTTCACGTCCTGTTTTCATCCCAAGTCAACGACCCAACACCTACACTCAATTTAACATAATTGATTAGTTCATCTAGATATGTTTGACACATATTATATGAATGAATCATGATGCTCCTGTATGGCTTTGAGGAGTGGGACTTTGTTCACCACGGTGAAAAAAATCTGACCTATATTCTACTCAGGCAATCAGATTCTTCAAAGACGCCCTTAGTTTTGTTGGAGTACGTACGAAATTATATTTGTATGGGGTTGGGTATGGAGATCAGGCAGAGCAGAAGTCGAAAGCAATGTTCTAAAAAAAAAATACATTAAGCCAGGTTGATGGAAAAACAATGTGAAGGCAAGAGAAATGAATCGAACAATAAAATTCCAAATAGCGACGCATGTTTTCCGGCTATCCGGAGACAGACTTTTTCCTTTTTTAACGCTTTATCACATCCAGACAAGAAATCTTTATTATATATATATATATATATATATATATAAGTACAACATTAAATGGCACATAGTAAAAAGAGAGTGCCAGCATTAATGGGGGCAGAAATTTGGTACAACCGATTACGATCGTCAACCTCCAAAGATGGCGACAGGACACCCGCACATTAGCAAGCAAGCACTTTTTCATTAACAGTCACTGAAAACATAGTTGGCAAACCTGTTATTTGGATTCGGACCGGATGAAGGTTAGTGAGTTGATTGATTCGTCGACTGACTTGACTGAATTTTAAAATAATCTTATTCAAGCGAGTCAAGATGAGTCAAGGCCGAGTTAGTCGGGCAAAGTGAAGCTGAGTCAAGGGTGAGCCGGACCAACCTTGACTCGTGGCAAGGTTTTCTAGCGATTTAAACTAACTCGAGTGATTCCTTAGCCAATTCGACGAGTCAACTAGCTATGCTGAAAGTGAAAAGAGCATCATTCCTTACGATCTGGACACCCACTCGTTTGCAAGCAAGCACTCTCATCTGGTCAGCAAACACCAAACAGTGGCATCATTCCTTACGATTTAGATGTACAACTTCACAACATGGCACAACCTAAACAAAACAAGTAGGTGACCGACTCTCGGGTACAAACTGGCAAGAGGAAAGTCCCACATTTTGAGCGAAGAAGAAGAGAAGACGATTGATTATCCACAAGGCGAAGATGTGCATGTTTCGGTCGAGAAAATGACACACCATGTCATAGCGCCGTCACTCTTTAATCCTCGAAAATTGATTCTTAGAGAGAGAGAGAGAGGCGATGACTTTTATAAGTTATTACTCGAAGCACTTGGTAAAACGACTTGCTCAACCTTATCGCTTCGCTTTACATTTGGATATAGGAGATTATTGCTTCGAACTACGTAAATTATTGTCTTCTTTCTTGTTGCTTCCAACATTCTCTTGAGTGTGAAACAGAGTGTTGTTTTGTGTGTTGTTCCTAACCAGATAAAGGACAAACAACATTTGGAGCTTCTTGTTGATCTTCTCTCTCTGCAAGCGGGCAAGCACCAAGCAAAGACCCGAAGATGTTGAAGTTGTAGGGGCAACCCCAAACATTTGCAGAGCTGGTTATATGCGCAGGCTGGTGCATAAGTTTTTCTGCGCCATTATGCTTTAGGACCAAAACCAAAATGTCTCCGGTTAATAGAAAAACAAAAACAGAACTTTTTATCTACACAAAAATTAGAAAACAAAAAAATGTTAAAAAAGATTAAAAAAACATTTCTTTTTTAAAAATTTCCAGAATACCCCCACTCCAAGCCTTTTGTTTTGGTGTAGGTCTCACATGCACCGAATGCTTTAAGCAACTCATATCGGGCATAGGAAATAAAGCGAGCCTTATCACTAGTGATGTGGTCACTGTGAAAACACATAAGGTTTTGGTGCACTTTGCACAAGGTTTGTCCACAACTTAGAAGCAACAGAGAAAGCCTCGAGGAAGAAGTAATCATGTGGCGTTTGCACAAAGTTGGGGGTGTCCAAGATGAGCACATTATCTGCATATTAGAGGAGATCAGAGAACCGATCATGGGCAACTCTATGAGAGAAAGGAAAATAACATTAACATAAGCCCAACAAAAAGTTGAACTTGAAAAAGATTACATCTATAAATCAGCTCTTAATGCTTGTTGAATGTACCAGTATTTTCCCATAGGTTATGTGAAATTAACCAAACGTCATACAAAATGGAGGAAGACATGCGTTCCACTGAGACCGCCTCATTTCTATAGATAGTATCATTTCTGGAGTTCTAAATGACCCACCAAAACGTAAACAACCAAATTCTCCAGATGATGCGCCATTTTTTTTTGTGTCTCACTCTAGTTGGTCCATGGATCAGGTCCTGAATTGTAGATATGTTTGTGACTTCGATGGAGGCATAGACCAAGTAAGTGCATAAAGATCTTGGGCAGCTCTATGAGAAAACCCCTTGCAACTACTCCTCCAAAGAACACTTCTGGTGAAATAGATGTGTAGAGGCAAGATACCTATTATATATAATTGAATAATTCGCCCTTCTTCGTTAGTTGTGACTGCACTTTGCGCACACAGACCACTTCTGGATCCAAGACACACAGCAAAAACCAAAATTTATGAAGTGTATGAGTCGCAAAAACTCTTACCCACCGCAGGAAATCCTGCGGCAAATTTGGGTCTTATCCAGATTAGATTACTGTCAATGGTCTTCCCAACGATTATGAGAGATTTGCCACCTCAATCACCACCAGTTTGACATTCTCATTTTTACCAGTCTATATGATCACTTTTTAAATCAGGTGAAAAGAGTTCAAATCTTAAAGCCAAGAACCACTCATTGCAAGTGAGAATGCTCAAGTGGCATTTGTGGGATTCAAGGGTCATGAACGAGAAGGGTTTAGATGTGCTCGAAGCGCTCATTTACAGCAGAATCAAGCAAGTTTGAAACAGCAGATTCAAGTGGAATTTGTGGTTGTCCTTATTTATTAACTTCTAGTTTGTGATCACTCTCAGTTCATTTGGTTGTTTCCTCTCAAGTGACAGTCGAAAGTGTTTGAAATGTCTTTAGTTAATTTCAAAATGTTGCTGAAGATCAGCTTTATGCACAAATTGAAATCTTCCAAACCGACAATGGAGGACAAGTTCAAAAGTGAACAGCTTGAGTCTTTTCTGACCAACAACGACATTTTCCACCGGTTTTCGAGTCCTCGAATACCAGAACAAAATGCATGGCATGGTTGAGAGGAATCATGAGCACATCGTGGAAACGGGCTTAGCCATGTTGGGCATGAGAAAAATGCCATATGGTTTTTGGACATGTATTTAGAACAACTGCTTTCACCAGAAACAGATTGCCAAGAAAATACGACGGGCAAAAGCCACCTTTCGAAATATTTTCTTTTTTAACAAAAACCAGATTACCCTCAATTGAAAATTTTGGGTCTATGTACTCTATCCAGTTTCAACCTATTACAATATCCACAAGCTTGAGCTAAAGACAAAATTCTGCATATTCATTGGATATGGGTAAGACACAAGGGATTTATGTGTTATTCGAGAAAAAATCTAGAAGAGTCTACGTCAGTTGGCATGTATTTTTTTCAATGAAGAGAAACTTGGCATCTTTCATCTTGATCTGTCTAGTTCAGTTCACAATCCCCGAAGTTGAGAAAAATTGGAGAAATTGAGACTCTACCTACAAGCACCCACCAACACAAATTCCCACTGATAGTGAAAGCATGCATCAACGCCACCACCATCGCTGCTTTTCAAAAACAATTCACCGAAATCCAATTACACCAAACTCCACTAGCATTATCCGCACCTTTAGAGACCAACTCAGAAATTAATCTCAGTCCAGAGCCAACTATTGAACCCATTTCTCAAAATCTACTTGAAGCTAGCAACTGAAGCAACCACCACAGAACTTTTTATCCCATAGTGAACCCTCCTCAATCAACCCACACCCATTGATAACTAGGTTGATGATGGGAACCTTGAAACCCAAAGACCATATGATGACGTCCCCTAGAAAACTCATACCCAGGAACCATCAAACTCGTACCAATCTGTGTGTGCACGATGACGATGATTCCGCAACCATTGAATGTTTGATATTTTTTTGTCAAAGTGTTGTAACTTCTCAATAATCTCTGGTGCTTTGACGGGGATTGCCGCTTAATGTTTTGGACACGCTGCCCAGGTCTGGGGGGGAAGATGAATGTAACGCCTATAGCGCTTAGTAAACTAGCGCGATTCCTTTGACGAAGCTGTGTAGAGTTTTTCCATGGGCTACCAGACAGAAGACCTCTGATGAGATTCGCTCAATGCCAGAGAACCTTCACCTTTGGCAAAGGCAATCGAAACATTTCGAGCCCTCCCCCTCCCCCTCCCCCTCCCGTCCACGCGGTCCAAACCACCCGCTCCACTGTTTTTGTTTTCGCTGACGAAATTTGGTCCTCCGGAGGCCGACGAGAGCTTGTCCGCCGGAAGTCGTCGATAGCTGCATCTGTCTCTCTTTGTCCTCTCGCTCACTCTCTTTCTCTCCCCGTCTTTATCACTTCCTCTCTCGCTCTCTCGTTTCTTCTTCACGCTTCTGCCTCTTTTGTTATGTTGGTGGCGAGTTGTTCCCCTGTGGCTGTCGGTCGCAGAGAAGGTAGTGTTCCTTTCTTTCTTTCTCTCCCGTTCTTCTTTTGATTTGGGATTTTTGATTAGCATTCCTTTGCTCAGTGAGTTTTGGGGTAGGATTTGAGGGTTTTTTCTTCTTGCCCTTTGTTTTCAATGTTCAAATTCGTTGGTTCCAGCTATGTTGGATGATCATAATTTTGTGCTTGGGATTTGCTTTTTCTTTTTTTTTTTCCCCTCAAGTATTTGTCAACCATTACAGGTGGTGTCGATGATCATGCCTTTTTTTTGGTACACATCTGAGTTCTGGTAGTATTGGGTCATATGGGTTCTTTGCTGAATCTGTGCATCTTCTTTATGACATCCTTCTTCTTATTCTTTATTGTTTTTCGATGTTGCTCCTCTTTGTTTTTCTATGTTTTCCATCGTATACTTTTGTGATTGTAGATACCTGCATATTGATGCTTCTGACGGCAGAGTAACTAGTTTCTTATTTAACTGGTAGCCCCAGTTTCCCCCATCAAATATGCCCATCAAAATTTCTTTTGCCTCCACAGCGTCAATTAACCAAATATTCCTTGTGGACTAGCTAGTCCGACATTCCTCCACAGCGTGAATTAATCGAACATACTGTATATTTTTGCTAAGCATGTTCAATGCAGCACTTTTTTTTTTTCTTGTTTTGATTATGTTCATTGGATTTTTCCATGTTTGATCATTCTATTCTTCCCTGTCCTGTTTTACACAAGGGCAATATTTTGCTTTTCAATTTTTTGTTTGATAGCTGAGTTTTGTTTCTTAGAATGAATCTGCTATTTGAATTGTCACCAAGACGTGAACGTGGACGAAGTATTTGAAAATGTTTCTTAATTTGTTTCTACAAATTGATAATTTCACTTGAATAAAAAGTTTCTTATTTCCAGTTTCTAATGGTTACTATAATAACCATTTTTTAAAGAAAATTTCAAGGGAATAAATCTCACGTTTGTAGATGTAATAGGTGTCATTATGTCACAAATGCCAGCATACGTAGACAATCATGCAGTTCTGTATGCCTTGCGTATATGCATCATACAATTGGTCTTCCAGTAAAAACGCGGTCGACATTACCTTCTCGGGGCCAATACAAGTCGACCTTGGTCTATCAAGTTTGCAGCAAAGTTTCAGTTACTTTCTATCTCTTTATGTGCTTGTCACTGCCATTGCCTTCAACTGCTACGCGTTCTATGGTAGCTACTGTATTCTGTAGGGATGGAAATGAACCTGTCATGCCTTTCACTGTGCAAAATCAGTGTCACTCAAAGGATCTTACTCAAGAATTAAGTATTGCATGGTGTTTGGGTGCTGATGAGACTATTGCTTGTGGAGGATATTCACATGAACCTTGCACCTTTTTGTTCTCAAGTTTATCTAGTGAAACCAGTATCATAAAGAGAAAGTTGCAAAGAAAATCTGGATATTGCTGTTCATGAAGATTGTGGTGTTGTTTTGGTGGGGATTCTTTGATGTCTTCTTTAATTAATTTTTTGTATAAATTTCCGTCATTTTCGCGACATGGAAATTATTGTTACTATTACTATTTTCTAGATTCACCAATGTTTCAGGTGAATAGCTGAATTAATTCACCTTAAGAAAAAAGAACCCTGGATTTCCGTCTTTGCTTATCCAAGAAATCGGGTGAGCCGGTCGTCGACCTTAATTACTCTGGCCGGCATCCATCAACCTTTAGTGGATACCCGCCTCCACCGGTCGAGCATATGCAAAAACCAACACATTCTCGGCAGCCATGACCAGAAGGAGCGGTCCGAGAGTTCTTCACCTGGGACCAGTAAGCTTGTTGTATTGGTGGGAAGGGTAAGCCTTGTCTTCAGCTTGTTCCTGCCTTCCCTGACCTGCATCTACTATAGTCTTCCACTCTCTGGGCTTCTGAGACCTCTTCCGCTTGCCTCTCTTGCTTGGCGACTGAATTGCTGGCGAGGCTGTGAGATATCAATTAATCTTTGCTTGTTGCTATTCCCCTGGCCTCTTCCCACTTTCCTTTCTTGTTTCTTCTCTCTATTTTTGCCCCTGGCTTGAGGGACTCTGTTTGGTGCTCATCGGAGGCAAGTCGCGGAAGCAAGATCGGAGACATTGCCAAGGTGGCACATTAATTGCAATCCTTCCATTTGATCAGGTCTGCAATGATGTCATTGATTTCTTTTTCTTGGTTGATTCCGCCTGAAGTGTTGATTCAGGAGCTCTGTAACTGCAACTTTTTATGTTACAACTGATGGTGACGTCAGTGATTCTGGTGGTAGCGCAGAGGAAGGAGATGAAAGTTAAAAGTCTGAATAATTAATTTTTCGTGGGGAAGGGAGCCATGATGGGGAGGTGCCAATATTTTTGGATTTGAAATTTTTAAGGGGGACTGGAGTTGCGAAGCTCGTAGATAACTGAACTTTATGCTTTATAAAAAGTTAAGGACCGAGAAAATAAATCTAACTCCAGCTAATCAAACAATCAGTTTTCATGGTCCAGTAAACATAAATTATTCTTGGATGCCCAGACCCTGAATTAGTCATTCACGATTTTTATACAATAAATAACTAATTGAAGCCATCAAATTTATAAGGAGCTAGACGTGGGTTTGTTTCAAACAGAGGAAGAACAGAAACTACTACAAGAAAGTTATTCTGTGAAATGTATATGCAGAAATAAGTTTTATGTTAATCTTCCGAAGCAACTTGCCCAAGATAACTCGAGCTCAGCTCGTAAATTCTCGAGCTTAAAGTATTTGCTTGGTCTTCACTTGTTTATCTTACGACTTATTCTGCACACCCCCTGCCTAATTAGACGAGTTCCACTTGACGGGCTCGTTCTCTTAAAGTATTAACTTATGCTGAATTGATGAGATAAAATAACTAAAGTACCTTCGATGCAAAAGATTTTCATGCTTATTAATTCGCGTTAACCTTTTTATCTATACCTGCCTTATCAATTGTACATATCCATATCTTTATCATGTAGAGGATACGGATATGAAGAGAACAAAAGTCATTGCTGCTGGCTATATCCGTATCCTTTCTAGATATCTATGTGCTTTCTTAATAGAGGTGGGGACCTGCTGCCCCATGATATTCCAATCGGAATTGTACCTATTTAATAATAGATCATCTTTAACTACACTCCAATCAATTGATACTTTATTTATATCTAGGGTGAATTTTCTTTTTTCTTTAACGATAGAACATTAAGCAAGAGAAATTTAGGTGTATTCATAAAATTAACTATACATTTATCATTCTTTTTGCATGGCTTGTAAATGTTCAATAAATGAACATGAATTTGACAGAAATTGACTCATGGGCCTGTTGAGAAGTTAAGAACCTGTTGTTATCATCTCTTGTTAAAAAATTGACTTAGCTGAAGCGGTCGATTCTAGGTAATTTGACCATTTCAGTCAGCATCTTAGCCGTTCTACACTCTGAGGAACCTTAATTAGCCCCAGCATTATTTGGTGAGTAGCCAGTAAGACAGAGAGGGCCGATACGCTAATATTAATAACGCTACATGCATTAATGGTGTTATAATCCTTTTCTAGAATACTTCAGAGAATCAGGAGAAAGATATCGAGCCATATACAACTATCAAATCGATCAAACTTAAGATATATATTTTTTATATAGAACACCAGATAGCTGGAAACCAAAAGATGAATATACAGAAATCCTCAAGACGGTGCTACATGTCTCCCTTGAATTGGACTCTGCGTTCGAAAAAGAACCGGTCATTGCAAACAATTTGTCATCTCTTTTAACAACACTGGCTTGCAGGAGGGGAGCCATGGAAACTTGGCACCCAAAACTGTAACAAAAACGAGCCTAGTTACTGGTATATGCCTGCTACATAATAGAGCAAGGGTCGGAGTTGTAGCCGTAGTTGCTGACTGCAGGAAGAGGGTACACGATATGCTGTGGTAAATTGGGATGGTAAACATACGGCCACTGCTCCACGGGCTTCTTCTCCTCTTTTTTCTCACTCTTCGCTTCTTCTAAGCTCTCCATCTCCACCCTGATGTTCTTCTTCCTTAGGGAGGTCACCAGTTCATATGCATTCATGTCCTCGCCTATCACTACCAACTTGCCTTTGTCCTTCTCATCCAAAGCTACCGACAGCACACCTACAATCCATATAAATTTTCTCTGTTAACTGATGTACATGTACATATCACATATGATATGAATAAATTTTGAAGATCGGATAAAGTTTCTTAAGGCTTTTTTAGATGAAATGTGGGGACTCCATCATAAAAACGACAATCATTGATTTTGGAGGCTGAAGATCAGAAATCTGCTTGCACTCAATCACATTAGCCAATTCAATCAAGGGACCTGTAAGCAAGAGCATATTAAACCGGTTCTTTTTCTCAAACATTGACTTGAGGGTCAGAACGACTCTGTGGAAGAAAAAGTAGACTCAGTACGCTTTTTGCCAACCGAGTTTAGGATGTTCACGGAGACTCGAACGACAGTAAGAAACAGAAGAATTGAAAGAAAGTGTGCGTATACATACCTTCAGCAGAAACAGCAGTCTTGAGGGCCTTAGACCTGCTCTTCTCATCATACATGTCCACCTTCAGCACCAACTTTTGCTGCAGAACAGAAAAGAAAAGGGAACAATGATCAGAAAACAAAAACGAACATCTTTTTTTTTTTTTTTTTCTTTTTTGGGTTAAATGTGCGATGATAAGTTAAAGCATCTTCTAGCGATCTTCGATAGATCAGAGTTCTAGCTAGCTGCTAATAATGTTCCGAGATATGCAATCAAGTTACAGACCCACTAAATGTTTGACAAGAGATTATAGACGCAAACATGAATGGCCAATTGGATTCGTCAATTGTTGAGTACCCTGGATTAGAGGACAAGAAGTCCATCAAACGAGATGGACGCAGTAGGTCGAGAAACAGAATTCTCCTCTGTTCTAGGAACAGTCTTCCTATCAAGCAACGAAACGACCTGATCCCGGAGGAGTAACTTGGAAGGTTCCTCGACGATCTCAAAATGCAGCATGGGACGTGATCTCCCCTTTGCTCTTTGATCTTCGTCTTCGATACTAAAAGCAACAAGTTCGGAAGAAGAAAACGAGAGAATCTTATACCTTCATGATGGAACTGCGAAAGATTTGACGGAGGTGGGCTTCCCTTGTTGCCGGAGAGAACTGAGTAAAAGGGTTTCTTGAAGTTCTGCTCTGCTTCAAAGTGACTAGAGCGGGTAGATCTTCTGTGCGAAGAACTAAGTAGGAGAGCTTCGGTATATATAACGTAAGACGCACAAGAGAGAGGAAGCAGGGGACGGTATGGGGAGAAGGAAAGGTCGCAGGAAACAGCCAGGTCGTTGCCCCTTAGTTTACGCTGCTGGGTCCCACAACGGAGACTTCCGAGTCTCCCAGGATTTTAACTTGAAAAATCTGAAATTCAATGTGCCGGACATCTGGTTCCTGGCTCCGTAATAATAATAATAAATATTATTTTATACAATTTTCTGGAAAAAAAAATCTAAAAAAGATCAGGCGGAGCTCGTTGTGGTTGGAAAGGAGGATAAGTGGAATTCGAGAGATCTAGTTACTCTCAACGTCGGTGGGAAAATGATTGGAATGTGTTTGTGGATGTGAAAACGATGCATAATCAAGGCTTCGAACTATCTGGGCTTCATACTTATCTTATAATAAATACTTAGCAATAAAGTTGAGCCCAAGTTGGAAAATTCTACAAATTTGAAAGCAAGAGTTGCGCCAGACCTTTTGGTTTTTGTTTTTTTTCATTTAATTCACTTTGAAAATGATATAATTTGTCGGGATGAACGTTTGTGGGGTTCCAATGGACCTTTTCAATAAGATGTCTACGCCGTTAGCTAATATTAGTGGGGACAAAAGCATGTATTTGAGGGGCACTAATAGATGGTAACCCGAACTGTTACATAATAAAACAATTTATGTGGGCCTGTGTGAACTTTTACGCGTAGTATGGGAGACAATTTCTTTCAAAAACGCGAGTAAATGGGAGGTGGAAACCACCAGTGACGTCCTCTGCCCGCGAGTAAGAATGCAGTGACATCGATTTTGTTGTCCTTATTTTCCCAATTTCTAGTTATGTAGGACCCTACTCACATGATATGAGTAGTAACTAGGAGTAGACATACAATATCAGTCTTCGTTCGGGGTCCTCTTCACTGGGCATTTAAGGGCCCCTAGAAGACCGAGACCCAGTCGTCATTGACTTGGTGGGTGTTAGTCCAACTCTGCAACAGCACATTCACACAAAAGTCTCTCTCTCTCTCTCTCTCTTTATTTATTTATATATATATATATATATATATATGTTCTAGTCTCTGACAGCATGTTTGGATGGGGATGAGGAATCCTTTACGTGGCCACCTGCATAACCACTGAGTTTAATTTTACCATTTGATTCATGTAGTGGGTGGTTCTTGTCTCTAAAGTTTTGAAATTAATCAGCATTCAAACATGACACACCTCGACTTCGTGACAAAAATGTAGAAGTTATTGACCAATTTGTTGCTGAAATAACATAAGTTTTGTATCGAAAGGTATAAGAAGAAGATGGTGAAGTAATAGCACAAAAAAACTGATGAACCTTGTGCCTCGAATATATGACGTTTTGGCTTTATTACTGTTTAGAATGCTGTTCAACCATATGCCTACCCATCTCATTCTTGGAGTCGACCAAGGCATGGTCGTGGTCGTCGTGCAGACCTTAGACCACCTTCATTGACTCAAGCAAGTCATATCCTTCTAATTAAAAAATGTGGGTGGAGCCAGAAGTTTTTTGTTGGGACTCTAAATAGTACTTCAAAAAAATTGTACAGGGGCCAAACAAATAATTTTTCAAAAATTTTACATCTGCCTAATTAAAGTTTTCAAAAATGCAAACATAACTTTTCAACCTATATGCATGAACAATTGGACGCAATTAAATCTAGTACAGTAGTTAATTAAATATCATAACGTTTACATAGTTCTCGGTCTGATCCATCATTGATTTAGTTAGCATGTTTACCGCTAAAATCTGAAATTAAGTATTTCAAGAACCCTTGTGAACTAACAAATTCAACTTTAAGTTTCAAATGGACGAATTTCTGAACACCGATTGCCATAATCTTACATTTGAAAAGTCTGCCTGAACGCACTACAGAAAAGAAACAAAATTGGCATGTTGGTGAGAGCAAGGAAGCCGAATCCGCTTCCTCCGGTCGTCATGAACCTCTTTCTATTTGAGAAGTCTGACTGTTAACTATAGATCGATCAATCTAATGCATGGAATTCTAAAGTTGAAGAAGGCGCACACCTAACGAAGAAGAAGGATTCCTGAAACTGCTGGTCAAGAAATCAAATCAGATCTCCTCACCCACCCAATACACCCTTTAGATCCTTTAAATGTATATTACTGGTCCGAGACAAGGGGAGAATTTGGCTGATCGGTTTTTATAAATGCTTCGTAAAATAGTTTTTTTTAACCCTCCCACCTTCAAGGGTCCTCAGTAAATCCAAAAGCTTTGTTTGGATGTGTGTTTCCTTTTCAAGAGGTTAGAAAAGTTTGACTCCTTTTAATCAAACTAGCAGAGACAACCAAAATTGCACTGGATTAATACTCCTTTCTTGTCTCTTAGGGCACTACAGATTTCCTGAATCTCCTGCATGGAAGCTTCCCAAAATATTCAAAAAATCAGTCTACCCAGAGGGCGGCTGCTAACGCTTGAATTGTGAGTGGATACGTTTTCTCCATCTCTCTTCCTTGACAGAATGTTAGTAATAGAGAGGGGAAAACAAAGTGAACCTCATTATGTACGCCCATGTTTGATCGAAAAAAGAAATTTTTTGTAAAGATAAGAGAAGAAATCAAAGATTCAAACAGACATCTTGTTTTCAATTGTTTCTTTTTCTTTTGGCGTATGGTTGAAAACCTGCAAGCACGGCGGCCACCTTGTCCTCGGCGACACTCTCCTTTCTCCTTCCCTCCTTTCCTGGTCGCTCGCCCTTCAATAAGCTGAAGCTGAAAGGCAGTCCAACCCCGTCTCCTCATCATAGACGGAACCATGAGTCACCACCAATTGGGGCGGCTGTTCTAGATTGTGGGTGAATCGCTGCCACATGAATTTCAAGAGTTGCTGCTGCAATTGCTTCTCCGCAATTTAATTACTGGTCTCTCAATCATCTCCGCAATGACGCACCCAAAAGTAGCACCAACACCCAGCAGATCGTTAAACCTTCGATCGTAGATTTTTAAAACTTTATATCCAATTTGAGATAGGTTCCGATCGATCCCCACTGTAAGAGGATCAATGTTGGTATGTAGTTATGCACTGTACCAACTTCTTGATAATAACTTGCAGTCATCATTTCATCTTGTAAAATAATCCCAAGCAGTCTAAAGAACCTCTTCCTCTGCAGGTGGGGTCATTACTTCTTTAGAATGGTAGCTGTTTAGAACAATAGACTGGAGGTTGCCTGATTCAAACTCCAACTGGGCCTTTTCAAGCTCTTCTGTGATCTCAAACTTGGTTAGCGTAACAATTTTTCTTCCTCCATGAGAGGTTACAATGGTCCTCCTCCTACTCCAAGATGGCCTTTATCAGAACCAATCACAAATAAATATCTTTTAGCTATATTCAATAACATTGTCATACCCTTAGATACAAATTAACCGACCAATATTTCTGGAATTTTAAAAAAGTCCCTCCCGCCATATTTCGTGCTCCATCTGATTGATATATTTGATTAACCATGTCCCTTTATTCGAAAATAAATTATATCATTACACCTCCAAACAGTACATTTGACATTGTCCATACATGAATTTATGTTATCACTTTCCAATTCATTGTTGAATGATGTGAACACTTTTTAAGATTCATTTACAGCATGATGCTGAATGCCACCAACAAGGATATTTAGCTCGATAAGGGCTTGAGGTCGGGTGCACATCCATAGAGAAATGTAAAAGTAGATCTCATGCGGGAAACTAAAGGAAGATCCCTTTCTTCACCGATAGAGAAGAAAACCTCAACTGTAAGAATTGGTCATCTAGATCAACGTGTCATTGCTTCAATAAATAGGTTCCCATCGAAGTTCAATATAAATCTTTGGGCACTTATCATGAGATTTATGATCACTATTGAGTAATAAGAAGTGTAAAAAAAAGGAATACTTTGTATATACATTTGAACTACTATTGGTCATATTTCCTTTTATCGAGAAATAGAAGAAGTCGTACAGGTTTTGTCACTCCTATTTATATGGTACCTGATATGTGATATCTCTCATAATCTAGTTTGGTCTGGTTCAATTAGTATCATAATTCCTGAATTTCTAAATGGATCAAGATCGAGGAAAGGAAGTCTTAGTATCACTAACTCAAACCCATTGTTAAATCCTACTCATCAGAATATGGAGGCACTTATGGCAGAAGGTCTTTCAAAATAAAGTGATAGATGGAACAAATGGCTTATTAGCAGATGAATAGATCATTTGGGAATAGCCTATACATCACACATTCTAGATCAAGTAAAAACTCGGGGTTTTCAGCAAGCCACCTCTACATCCATTTCATTAAGAATTGATGATCTCTTAACAATGCCTTCTAAGAAAATTATACGGGTATTGCCATTTGCCTAGCTACAATTTGGTTTCAAAGCAGATTCTCTCTAGCTCTACAAGTTCTCGAATATTCGACCTTTCATAATACGACCATCAGGTGATACCTACCACAAGGCCAAGTTTCAAAGAAAATTAGTTGAGTCTCGTTACAAAGGAAATTAAACTTAAATTTCATCAACGTTAGAGTCTAAATGAAGAACAATTAGGTTTAGACTATTAGAAAGGGCAAGAGAGATCATGTTTGGCTACCTACCTGACCAAAACTCAAATGTTCAAACACACTATTTTCATAGGTATGACGATCTTTCGACCATTGTAAGTTCTAGTACAGCCTCACCGGAGAATTAGAAAAACAACCTTCCACATGAACCGATTCAACAAGCTAGTAGACTCTTGCTGGTCATCTTGACAGATTCAAGAAGCCCAAAATCAACTTTCCATTGAGGCTGCACACTTTTTCTGAGTCTTTCACCATGTCTAGTTTCATTAGAGGTCGCCAATTGCTTCAAACTGTTGATCTTATATTTCATAATTGCAAGTGATAAGGAGCTCTCGAAACTCAGACGTAGATGGCCTCTTTCGCTGCTTCTTATTTCCTCTTCCAACTGTTCAAGAGAATCCGCAGGAGGCAGCAAAAAACAAATCGAAAGCCATATCCTTGTCCCTTACTTCTCCACCCTCCACCATTTCCGTATGGAGAACTTCATACCTAATTAGATTAAGGAACTTCCTTCCCCACGTATGACATTAGAAGTAGTCCTGAGAAGAACTCCATTCAACATCCAGTAATATTCATTTTGAGCAAATATTTGAGTTAAGAAAGTTCACCTCCATATATAAGTGTTCCTAATTTCTTGGTTAAATTCCACACCCACAAATTCTCTCCTATTCAGAATCAGATTTGAGCCCCAGCAGCCCTGCCTGCAGTGAGGCACATGGCAAGGCGATCTAGTTATGCACAAATTCACTTTGATACATTCCTTATAAGAGACCAGTTTCTTTCTGCGTGCGTGTAAGGGGGAGATAGGTAGTAGATTTCCATATTAAATTTTGAGAAATCTTCAAGAGTTTATATATCATGATATTATGCCACCTGTTTTGGTTCAAAAATATTATGATATTACTCTACTTGTTTTATTTGCTTACGAACTGATGCCAACTCCAAGGATGGTTGAGATTTATCATATCAAGCATCAGGTTATAGTTTTGGTTGCATTTACTTGGTATAAGAACCAAGCTGTTTAATGTCATACCGGATCTGGTTTGTCGTTGGATGATGTACTAGTCACTTAAACGTGGGTATTTTATTACTTCTTGTTGTGTGTATACAAGATCTTGACAATCATCCTGATTAAAAATTTTGAAAACATTTCATGTGCCAAAATACTAATAATAGTTTTATTTCATGGCAACTTTGACGAAAGAATCAAATCAAGCTACAAGACAGGTTTGAATTATTCTCAGGCTGCATCTTTATATGTATTCTTAGGCTATTCATCGGAATCCAGCGGATGTTGAATTTCTTCACGAAAGGTTTCTCTTGTGGCAATCTATGCCAAGTAACTCCTCTTCACCGGTAAAGCTGTTCTTCCCTCATTCAAGAGCCAGAACAACGCCCTCTCACGGAGTCCGAAACCCGAACCGACCCGAGAATGCATTGAAGTCCTCTTATCCTATACGCAACATGCTGTCTGTCAAGCCCCTCCACGTGTCCAACGCTCACACGTGGCAACGACCAACTGCCCTCTTGTCTTCAAGAGTGCCCTTTCGCTTTACTTCTCCCGCAAACTCCTCGTTGCCCCGTGAAACGGAAGACCTTCTTCCCCTTCCCGCCCCATGGAGGACCAAAACCAGGGAACCCCCCAAACGGCCGGTCGCCATCCCGCCGGAGAACCGGAAGACGGCCCCGATGTGTCCGTGGAAGGCAACCTGGACGTCGTCCCGCCGATGTCCATCAGGCTGGAGAAAGTTCCCCAGCTCACCGACTACCTCTCTGGCCTCCCCTCCTACACAAATCCTGTCCAGCATAACCAGTTCTACCATCCGACGGACGGCTTCTACCTCTCGGCGTCCGACGTTGTTATCCAGAAAATCTTCTTCGACCTCTCTGCCGTGCCTTTCCGATGCTCGACCCCCAACCTGCTGTACCCGCGAGCCGGACCGCGCTCGGAGATCCGCTTCGATCCGGCGGAGGTTAGGGCCGCCATCGTCACCTGCGGCGGGTTGTGCCCCGGCATGAACACGGTCATCCGGGAACTCGTCGTCGGTCTATGGGACCTCTATGGCGTCCGCGAAATCTTTGGCATTCGTGCCGGATACCGGGGATTCTACTCGTGGGATCCGATCAAACTGACCCCCAAGTGGGTTGATCATTGGCATAAGAGCGGGGGGACGATCCTTCAGACGTCTCGGGGTGGGTTTGACCTCAAGAAGATCGTGGATGCGATTGAAGCGCGAGGGTTTAACCAGGTAAGAATCGTGTAATGCTGTCAGTTGGGAAAAATTAATGTTCTTCCGCTGTTTTTTTGTCTTTGTTTTCTGTTCTGGCTATATGCGTAGAACTAATTTCAGGAATTCATGGAACTTCCTTTTCTTCAGTAGTTTGTAATCATAGATTGGGCACCGGTCGGTGGGTTTAGATCCCCTTGATTGGCATCTATCGAATTATATATGAGGACACAAGTTCTCATAATCTTACATTTCATCTGTTGTATTTAATTTTTTATATGGTAATTTGGCGTTCTGGATAATGGCCACCAAATTATATTTGGGAGTGGTTTTTGTTTTTCTTTCGGTATCGTTGGTTCTTGATTTGAGCAGTTGCAAATAATTGATTAATTGACCGCAATTTTTTAAATTGATTGCCTTAGTTTATTTCCTATGTGATTATTTGGGAATGATAACTTTTCCTTCTCTACTTTTCTTTTTGTTCTGTTTCTTTAGTATCAATGATGTGCACCTTAGACTTTCATACCTTGCTGAACGCCCAAGCAGGAATAGATAAGTTCCTTTGCACAACCTGTCATCCAAAAGAATATCTGGATAGATAAGCGACTCGTATTGTGGGTGGTTTCTGCCAACGGTAACGATGGTTAGGCCATCATGCCTCTGTCATGGGCTACGGCAACGCAAGAGGGAATTTCCTCAACTTTGAAGCCATTTCCTTAAATTGCTTCCTTCCTCTGTTTCCGCAGAATAATCAGTAGGTGCAGGTTCAAATTAAGTGCTATGGAGAAATCACAATGTTTTGCATCCTCAAGACATAAAGGAGGAAAAATAAAAAGGATAGATTTCTTCTTGGAACAACTATTGCCTTTCCTAATTCCAAAATTTTTATGGAATAAGAATTAGTGGGTAGCGCACTAACTATATTGCGCATGCCCTTTTTAAGTGTTCATATTTTACTTTCACTTTCTAAGTTCCTCTTCAAGATGGGAAAATTTCGGCTAGATCTGTCCGAAAACTGAAAAGCGTCAGATAGTTATGGCTTCTTTTTCTTTCCAAACGAAGAAGCTACTTTCTTTACTACTGGTAACGGTGCTGAAAATCCATTTAGACCCAAATTAGTTGTTAGTGCATAATGCAGTCTTTGAAAGGTTCTGGGATTACAGTGATGAATTTTATGCGATCAGCAATAGATGTTTTGCTGCAAGCTGCTGATGTTGGTATCTTCTTGGAAACAGCTTTACATAATTGGCGGTGATGGCACAATGAGAGGTGTGGTGAAGATCTTCGAGGAAACCCAGAGGCGAAACCTGAAAATTGGAGTGTGTGGAATTCCAAAGACGGTGGACAACGACATCGGGATCATCGACCGGTCCTTCGGCTTCCAGACTGCCGTGGAGACAGCCCAAGCAGCGATTAATGCAGCACATGTAGAAGCCGAGAGTGCCGTGAATGGGATCGGTTTCGTTAAGCTTATGGGCCGCAGCACCGGTCACATTGCGCTGCACGCAACCTTGAGCAGCCGGGACGTAGACTGCTGCTTGATCCCGGAAAATGACTTCTATCTCGAAGGCAAAGGCGGGCTATTCGAGTTCCTGGAGCAGCGCCTGCGGGAGAACGGTCACGCCGTCTTGGTCGTCGCAGAAGGAGCCGGCCAGAACTTGATTCCCCGGACGGAATCGGAGAAGGAACAGAGGGACGAGTCGGGGAACCCTGTTCTGCTGGACGTGGGGCACTGGTTGAAGTCTGAGCTGAAAAATTGGTGGGAGAGGGAACATGCTGATGAGCTGTTTACGGTCAAGTACATCGATCCTACCTACATGATCCGCGCCGTGCCGGCGAATGCGACGGACAATCTTTACTGCACACTGTTGGCGCACTCGGCCATACATGGGGTGATGGCCGGCTACACAGGGTTCGTGCCTGGGCCGATCAATGGGAACTATGCCTACATACCGGTGGAGCATGTTGCACAAGCCAAGAATGTGGTGGATACGAAGGACCATAAGTGGGCTTGGGTGAGGTCCGTCACCAACCAGCCTGATTTTGCCATGCGCTAGAAGCATTTCTCCCTTTGGATCGATGTTAGGGGTTCGCTGCCTCTGCTGCCATTGCATGTTAGGAGTCAGCCCACTTCGATTCGTTTCACTTATAGATGGGGATTTGGCTCCTCTCCATTGAAACATCTCTCTCTTTCTCTCTCTCTCTCTCTCTCTCTCTCTCTCTCTCTCTCTCTCTGTGTGTGTGTGTGTGTGTGTGTGTGTGTGTGTGTGTTTCCCCCTTCAGGTCTTTCTGGAGCAATTTTTTGGGTTATGAGAGGGATAGGCTTAACCGTCGTCAAGTTTGTGCTTTTGTTCCTCTGTTGGCTCGGTTACGGTCTCACCTGTGTTTGTTCTGTGTGATTGGCTAATGGATTGTGTTACTGGGTGATTGCCTCTGCTCTCTCTCTCTCTCTCTCAGACAATGCAACAAATTCCTATGATTTTGAGTTTCGACTCTGATCGCTTGTATTATTGTTTTCATATTCATGTTTGGAAAGAATCATATAACCACTCAACATTTGGGCGAATAACGAGTCATTGCCTAATGTTTGCCTTTCCCCCTCGTCCCTCCTTTTCTCATCAAAACTCTGAAAGCCCAGCCTCGCCGATGGAGGCGGATGCAACACAGTAACGTATATATATATATGCGAAATTACAAACCATCCCTTTCTAAACTTTGCCATCTCCTTTGTGATTACATGGTCCATCTGCTGTCTTAGCGGCAACTACGTATCTTTCTTCTTCGATTGACAGAAAAAGGGTTTTGGAAGTAACAAGCAATCGTGATTCAGCACATCTGAGACCGGCCAGGGGGGAGACAATCCGGCAGCTTCCAGTGGTCGCGTTGTTCCTTTTATATCCTGCAGCAACCTTTCAGGTTTTAACCACGCCAGGAGTCGGGGTTATAATTATTTCCTCACTCAGCTGGAGTTTCCCCTTCAATGAAAAGGGTGGAAACAAACGCGTACTAGAAATTTTACCATCTTTATCAACAACTTTAAAATTGCAGTAGATTTGTCATCTTCTGGCAGCTTGCATTTTTTATCTGGAGTATTGATTGCAGGAAAGCTAGTTGTGTGCACAGGCCTGTGGACCAAAGTTTCGTGCACCGGCTTAGTTCTTTCAACAGTTAGACACATCTTTTCGTCGGAATCATTCGTAGCTTCAGTACCTTCATCTTCCATAACTTCGACCTTTATAACAGCCGTACTATTACCAGTCTCAGCAAAACACTCATAAACCATTTGCAACGATATAAGATCCGGCCAATCGAGGAGGCCGGCGTCCATCTTGAACCTGAAAGTGCTGGCCTTGCCGACGTAGAATGTTCGGTCAGGATGAGACCCCGCACCCCTCTTGTTGAGGTAGCCAGGGTAATCGCTCAACCTGAAGCGTGAGGCCTCGATGAGAACAAATCCATTCTTCTCTGCTATTTTCTCCAATTCCCACTTGCTGTAGGGATGCCCCTGCTTGTGAGTAACATGGACCTCGCCATGGCTATGAGACAGCAACTCCCTCGCGTTTTCAAAGAATCCCATCAACAGATGTTTGTGCAACCTAAATTAAACAACATGGGTACTCACATATTAAACAACACGCGTTCCTCTACAGAAATCGATTAGAAGATCGAAAACAACTCACTCAATTTGAAATGCTGAGGTTTCAGAGCATATAAAGCCTGCATGCGGAAAGTTGTAGACGATTCTATCGAATTTGTTGGTCCTTAGACTAAGGTTCTTGCTCATTGTTGTTGCATCAATTCCATGAAGAACTCGGCAACCCAACTGTCGCAGCCTTTCTACATTACTCGTGGCTGAACAATACTTGTAAGCAAGCCGATCTTCAAAAGTTGGCAGCAAAAAAGAAAATGAGTCAACCGATCGAAAAAGGAATACCTCCTTTCTTTACAATCTAAAATTTCATGTTGACATAACAAGTCATTTTCTGCTGCAGGCAACGGAAGTAACTTTGTTCCGATCGACCGATCCCGCAAGACAGCCACACAAAGCAAACAGGTGCCCTAGCAAGTTGACCTACAGCTGTAGCTAGATGAGATTACACTAAATGAGCTGAGTTCATGCAATTTCTCCTTTCAGGTAACAGTCCTTCAAGGACCAGAAGATTGATTTAATGGGCCTTTAATTTTATTCAAGAGTCTGAACACTCCAGCTAGTGGTACAGACCCTATACTACCAGTTCTTATATTAGTAAGCTGGATGGAGCTATTGTTTGCGCATATAATTTTTTTTTTCTAGTGCCACGCTTATGAAATTTTGTCCAAAATATGATGTCAACTAGCAACGCTGGAGGTTCAACAAACTTCATGGGGCTCAGTTTGCAACCCCTGCTCATTATTGTTGCATTTAACTCCTTGAAAGAACTTGACAACCCAATTGTCGCAGCCGAACACTACTTGACAGAAAAGGCTTCCTTTAAAAAGAAGAGAAAATCGGCAGCATAGAATAGAAAAATAAAAAAAGACCAGTGAGCTAAAAAAAAGGAATACCCACTTTCATCAGAAGCTAAAACCTTATGTGGGCACAAGTCGTTCGCTGCTTCAGACCATACAAGTAAGTAAATGTTCAAGTTGATCACCGATCTAGCATCAGAGTTAAAGCTGCAGCTCTTGATGAGCTTGCGCTAAATGAGATGAAGTCAGCTCGAACAAAGAGGGGATGATGTTTTTTGCTTAATCAGATTTCCGCGTCTCCATTACTACAAAGAAAGAGAAACGGCAAAGCGTACGCAGAATGTATGTACCTTTGGAGTCCAGAGATGTGGCGACCATTCCAGTCGCAAACCCAAAGGCGGTGGCCAAGCTGAGGGAAAAGGAGAAGTCTCCTTCCCCAACAAGGAGGATCCTTTGCTTGCTCGTATAGTGGCGCCTTTTCTTCACCACAGAAGCCGCAACTTCATGATCGATGAAGGAATCCATCGGGGGATCTGCACTGCAATTGATCAGATCATATCCTCGGTTGGGTGGACCAAAGGAAAAGCTCGATTTCCAAGTAAGCTCCGGTGAGTTCGGCTTCTATATATTTGATTATTTCGAAAGAGGACGGCGAGTGCGCGGGTATTCCATTCTCATCTCATCTGAAGACTGGTTATATGCTTAAGCAGCAACTTCCTTGGAAGAGGCAAATTGGGCCTTTACCCACTTGCCATGCCCCTGTTTAGTTGCCATCAGAGCGAGACCAAGAACAGATCCTTAGCTCCTAAGCTTCCTCTCCCGCAAACTTTTTCCGATTCGTTTTGAGAACATCGTACAAGTGCTTTTGTTTTGAGAATGACCATTTCTTTTTTTTTTGCCACTCCTCTGCTTTTGCTTTTTTAAATGGCGATTTCAAGCATAATCCAAAACTACGCAGCTTAGAGTGGATAAAGGGAGAAAAATAAGAGAAATGTACATTTTGGAGAGTTAATATGCAAGCAATAATATTAAATACTTTAAAATTAATATGCATTTTCAGAAAACATGTCTAAGCGTAAATGTCGCGTACCAGCGTCCACGTGTCAGCATGTCAACACGACACGGCAGCTATTTTTGCGGTATCCTTTGCAATTTAGCTTCCCGTAGACTTGGAGTTTTCCAAAAGACGAATATCTTAATTTGAAGAGAGAAGTGGTGTTGCACTGTAGAGAGGGAAGAGAAGGGTGACCGACCGAGAATATTACGCGGGCGCACTTTTATTCTTTTCATATGAGAAAAGCAAGGCAAGGACGCTCTTAGCGTGTTCATGCGTGTCGATCTTAGATGTTTTTCTCCGATTTTGGAGGGAAATATTGCCATGATTAATTGTGGATTATTTTTATGGCAGAGTGTAGCAGCATCGACGTGTCCCTGTCACTTAATTTTCAAACTGGGAGATTTTCAAAAAAGTGGATATCTTAATTTGAAGAGGGAACTGGTTTTGCCGGCAGAGTGGGAAGAGAAGGGTGACGGAGAATATTGCACCGGCGCACTTTCATTCCTTTCAAATGCTTTAAACAAGCAAATTGGGTTATATGCGTCGTACTGCCGCACGAATTTTTCATGCGCTATGATCGTTGTGATTAAAAAGCCTTTCATTCACGAAGGAAAAGAAAACTTTTTAAAAAGACAAACATGAAAATAAAAAAATATATATATAAAAAACATACCTCTTTAAGAATTACAAAAATGTTCCGCTAACCTAGGTTGCATACCCATTACCGTGCACACGATTCAATCGGAAGAAACATGGCAAGGGCGATTTTAGCCAGGCACCCAAATGCTTCTGTTGTGTTCGCCAGTTTAGATAGAAGGAACAGTGTTGTATTTGTCATGACCGGAAAAAATAACTGCTTAGAGAGAGGGAAGAGTGTGTTCCGACCACTATGGCCCTCGTAAAATCGATGAAATGCGGTTGAATCAAACATGATCAGCCGGAAACTGCAAATAAGCACTGATATATTAATAAAAAAAATGAAAACTTTGTCTTTTAATCGTTGAATCTGGCCAATGTAGGACTTATTGATCTCTAGGAGACGAGTTTTGACAACACTGATGCCAACCATTATATTAAAGAATGGTGGCCGGTCTGGATTGCTTTGGACTGCAGGGCGATATGGAATTGAGCATGGCTGCTTTGATGCGAGTTCTGCCAAACACACCACCCCAGGTCATGTCATTGGCCTCCTTTGCAGTGGTCTACTTAAGCTTCCTGTTGGCTTATAAGTTAAAGTGTTTGTGACTCAACGTCAGGCTTAAAATTTACACGACTCATTGACTCATTCCTGGGGAGAGAGGCAAAGCTTTTCATCTAACTTCTTGTTATACAATACATGCTTTTTTGTCTTCATGTACTGCTTTCTAGCAATTCAATTTACGAATAATGACGGTCTCTTTTGCAGCAGAATAGGTTGACAGTCTAAACATTTGTTATGGAGACTACCATCTACTAGCCCCCAACCAAAAGACAGATTCTTGCAAGTTCTCTTTTGAAAACTATTTCATAGCATAACTTTGAACAAAGTAATTTTTCTTATTGGGAGGGTTCTCACACACTGCTGGCCAATCTCGAAAGAAAGCTGCCTTATTCACACAGTTGGTACAATGGTTCAAGTGACCAATGGGAGGCTAGGGCCCCGTAGCAACACAGCTTGATTCATGGTATGTAAGGATGGGCTACGAGAACCAAGTCAGACGTCTTGTGCACAGTTAAACCAGGAGATTCGCTCATGTCGATGTCATTAGCAGTCAGCCCGCCTGGTAAGTTCCAGTTGAAGGAATAAAGCAGATTAGCCAGCACGAACTCGACAACTATGACTCCTAGATGGATGCCGGGGCAAATCCTTCTACCCGAGCCGAAAGGAATATACTCAAAATCATGACCCTTGTAGTCGATTGGGTTGTTAATGAACCTTTCAGGCTGAAACTCTTCCGGGTTCTTCCATGAATTGGGGTCCCTCCCTATTGTCCATGCATTTATAATAATGGTTGTTTTGGCTGGAATTACGTAGCCATCGACGACCCATTCCTTCGAAGAGACTCGAGGAATCAATAGCGGCGCTGGTGGATGTACCCTGAAAGTCTCCTTCACTACCAACTTCAGATACTCAAGTTGCTCAAGATCGTTCTCGTCCACCTTGTCTTTCCCTTTCATTTTAAGTCGCAATTCATCCTGGACTCGCTTCATCACCTGAGGGTTCCTCATCAGTTCTGTCATTGCCCACACTATGGCAGACGTTGACGTATCGGTTCCACCAAGGAGCACGTCCTGCAAGCAATGGAAAACACTCGTGTGATCATCAAGTCCTTGCCTTTAAATTCATCAATTTTCTCTTCTTTTTTTTTTTTTTTTGCAAACTCTTGGAGTGAAGTCAAAGCACGCAATTTTCAGGTTTGGTGTAGATAAAAATGAAATAAGAAACAAAAAATTGTTTGTAGACGGTAGAGAGTAAATAATTGAACGTGCGTCTCTAGAGGGCGCTGAAATTGCAAGAGGCAACAGAGTCAAGAAGCAGACCAGGAGTAATGCCTTGATGCTGTTTGTGGTAACAGGGACGTCCTCGCTCTCATCCTTTTGAGCTTCGAGCAATGAATCGACGAAGTCCTGTTCATGGGATCGCCTCGATGGATCAACATGATTTCTGAGCACTTCATCAAAAATATGATCCAATTCATGGAAGTTCTTTCGCAGCCTGAACTCCAGTCCGGTGAGCCAATTCACCCACTTGATGGATGGGAAGAAATCACCTAAGCTAAACCCACCAATCAAATGCCTGGTTGTCTCTAGGATATCATGCAACCTGCCCTTCTGGGCGCCATATCCTCCCACGTTATATTTCTTACCAAAGCCCATCATACAGGTTATGTTATTAATGAGAGCATGAACCAAGTGGCTCAGATTAACAGGCGCCCCAGCGGACCGGGAGATGGCGTCGACCATGAGTTCAACTTCCTCCTCCCTCACAGACTTAAACGACTGGGCTCTCTTCGGGCCAGTGAAGTGCCCGACGAATATCTTCCTCATACGGCGCCATGCCTCGGTATACGCTTGAAAGCCGACGTCCTGGCATCCGTAGCAGAGAACGTTGGCAGCCGCAAACTCTGGCCTATTCGCGAATGTGGCATCATGGGTTTTCATGATCTCTCTCGCCAGCTTCGCCGACGAAACGACGCACGTCGGGAGCTGGCCGAGCTTCAGGAACATGAGGGGGCCATGTTTCTGGGATAGGAGGAAGAAGGAGCGATGAGGCACTGCACCCAATTGGTGCAGGTTGCCGACAATTGGGAGCCTCCATGGCCCTGGGGGAAGTTGGCGAGCTGAGATCTCGTGCTTCCACCTTTTTCTCAGCAGGACATAACTAAGAAACAGGGGAAGTAAGAGTGCTAAGATGGAAATGGCAAGTGCAGAACCAAGCTGGTCTCGATCTGGGAGAAAGATGGAAGGAGCCATTTGGTGTTGGTGAGACTCTCTATCAACTATATGATGCTTATAGTGCCGTTCACGTACTGGGCCGTTTGTCATGGAGGAAATACTTGTTAAATAATGATCGAAATCTTGTCTTCTTCTCTTCATGGTATGAAAGGATGGGCTTCACAGAAATTGCGGTGGCAATAATTCTCTTACACATCCGCTTTGATGACGAAATGTTGAAATATCACGGCCCTTGCATATTTCCATGTGGTTCCTATAGTGGAAAAAGAGTTGATAAAGGCCATGAAGGCCGCCATCTTCTGCTCGAGTCTCTGATTTATTAATATTGAAAAGAAAGATGTAGGATTTCATAATGCATGGGGATGGCATGTGAAAGATTCCCATTTTCAGATTGTTCAGATGAAGGGTTTTGTCCGTCTACCTGTTTGAAATAAGCAACTCCGGTTACTCATTTGGCAAATCCTATGGTTATTAAGTGACCTGCACGGTATTTTCGGACTTGGAGGGAGGAAAATAGTTGTGCTTTCCCGTCTCATTTGGGCATCGACAAATTGTTAACCTTTTTCAACCATTGTCACCGGCTAACTCCTTCAATCTTTGCGGCATTACAGACTCTAAACACAGAGGAACACTCATTGTATGTTTTAAGTTATACATGTTGTTATGGGATAGACATGAATACGATTAATCTGTCGTGGACTCCACAAATTGTTGTACAAGTTGGACCAATAACGAGTCTTGATTTATGTACAAAATCATATAGGGCCACCACTAAATTGTCATGTTGTGTAGAATAATATTGACTCTGCTTCATTCGATTATTGGCGGTGTACTATTGGTTCCATTATGGGCTTGGGGGTTTTATGGGGAATGCAGTTTTTCTTTTAAGTAAACATTAAAAAACAACCAAGATGATGAATTTGCCATAAATGTATTGTTAACATATAGATTTGGCAACTGTAGTAGGGAAAAGGATGAATCTAGCAATTTGCTACAGGTTAGTATGAACTTTGAAAACTATTGTTTGTGAGAATTATATGGGTTAGGTTTAAAGAAAAGGAAAATATAAACTAAAGAGTCGCTTATAGTTTCGGGTTCAAGCAATTAGAACCCACCTCGATCACGGCGCTTGCATACTTCCATGTGTTTCCTAAAGTGGAAAAAGAGTTGATAAAGGCGATGAAGACCGTCATCTTCTGCTTGCAGTCTCTGATTTATCAATATTGAAGAGAAAAATGTAGGAAGATGTAGGATTTCATCATGCATGGAGATGGCATGTCAAAGATTCCCATTTTGAGATTGTTCAGATGAAGGGTTTTGTCCGCCTACCTGTTTGACATCGCCAACTCACCGATGTCCGAAAAGGGTGCACGGTACTTCCAGTTCCGGACCTGGAGGTAGGAAAATAGTTGTGCTTTCCCGTCCCTTTTGCACATCAAACAAATCGTTAACCTCTCACCCAGAGTGTTTTATCATTATAAATTCAACTACACGAGTGAAAGAAAAATGTCAAAATCATTTCAAATTGTATGTTTGAGTATGTATGTGTGTGCGTGCTTAAGTTAATTATATGTTGTTATGGGACAGACATGCGTACGATTAATCTGCCGTGGACTCCATGAATTGTTGTACAAGTTGGACCAATAACGAGTGTTGATTTATGTACAAAATCATATTGGGCCAGCACTAAATTGTCATGTTGCGTAGAATAATATTGACCCTGCTTCGATTATTGGCGGCGTACTATTGGTTCGATTATGGGCTTGGATGTTTTATGTGGAATGCAGTTTTTCTTAAGTAAACATTAAAAAAACTACCAAAATGATGAATTTGCCATTGACATATAGATTTGACAACTGTAGTAGGGAAAAGGATGAATCTAGCAATGTCCTGCAGGTTAGTATGAACTTTGAAAACTATTGTTTGTGAGAATTGTAAATTCTCTTCAAACGTTATCCACCTAACATTACACTGGTTTCCTAGATATACATTGATTAATTAGTTGCAAATTAATTTCGGTCCGATTAGTTTGGGTTGGGTTTATAAGAAAGTAAAATATAAACTAAAGAGTCGCCTATAGTGTCGGGTTCAAACAATTTGAACCTACCTCGATCTCTCCTTTTCTCACTGCTATTCAACCAAGGGACATTTCCTTTAAATTTCTTCTGGGTTTACATGATTTGCATTCTCTATCATAACAGAATTAGAATAATGCTGATGATAGCTTCCTTCAATCACAATATTATTATAATATTATGGATCCCTAGATCCTTGATCATCTCCATTTGGTAACATTCTCTTAGCAACTGTCTTTACTTTACCTTTAGATGGAATCACTGCTTTAACTTTTTAAAATTTTCTACGAGTTCTAATGTTTGCTGCGATTTTTACTACACTAATTTGCTCTTCCTCTTCATACTAGTCAGTTTTACAAACACCCAGTGGCTCAAGTTCATCGTACAAAAGACTAGATTAAACTTATTGCACATACATTATGTTAATCTGAATGCACAATTTTGGTCAATGCATGAGCCAGTTGGTGCTTTGGAGAAATATGGCGAAGTTCCACTTCTTTGTTTACTAATTTAATTTTCTTGAAGTGAAAGTCAATAATTTATATGCCTTTGTTGGAACGGAAGACAAACCAAGTGGCTCCAATATTGTCACACCACGGCACTAGCCCATGGGGTAGACTACTTACAAAGTGCCAAATAATATATCCAGCCCATTTGGCTTTAACAGCCGCCTTAGCGCTGCAATAGTACTTAACCATAATGCATTTGCTTGTTTCTTATAACTCGAATATATTGCATATCCTCCGGCCCGATTATTTATATATATAATGTGTCATGTAAATCCAAACAAAAGTATAAAATATGTTGTAATATATCCAAACAATATACTTGACCAATACAAAGTTGCTTGCTTCTTAGAATTCCAAGAAACTAAAGTGGCTCTAAAATATGTGGACAATCCTCCAATTCAACTAAGAGGGAAACTTCATCTCTGGGGTTCGCGCAACAGATGGAGCAAGGGCTGGTAGGTGCCTCGTCTCTATTTCGAGATCTCAGAACATCAACTTCCTACATTAAGAAAGGGGAGCACCAATATGAAAGTTGAGACATAAAAGAGGTGCTACCCTGACTTGACTGTAACACCCCCAAAAATATTAGTTCTATATTGAAAATTATAAAAGATTTTAAAGAGCCTTATAAAATGGATCGTTAAAGTGCTTAGTCATCCACTTATCCCTTTTGGGTAGAAATCAAAACTGCTAGGAAGTGAGTTCGGATATATTAAATGAGGGGCCCAAGCCCTATATGAGAATGTGTCAAGTATCAATGTACAGTTCAACATTCGGACCTAGGGTCTTACACACGTGCCCATGTGTACCTTAAGAGGAGGCGAGATTTCAACAACTCAAAAGTTTAGTCTTACATTGAAAATTGTAAGAGATCTTCAAAAGCTTATAAAGGGTTGTTAAAGTGAATAGTTGTACTGATTCTTAGTTTTTTTTTTTTGGACTAACAGGTGGGTTGAGATCCGTCAAACTAGAAGCTCAAGCCCAGCATGAAAGTGAATTAGGTTGTTACGTCGAGACACCCAAAGCAAGTCTGATACCCAAGGCATGGGAGAAAGGGTAGTGGCTTCTGCCCAAGAAAGATTGATTGTGCGTACAACAAATATACACCAAAAATGGACATGGGGTTATTTTTGAAATTTTTTATTAATTAGTGAACATTTTAGACTTTTTCTTTTTTTTACAATCCATTACCTCCTTTAAAATATTATATTTTAATGGAGCCATTTTGGTCCTTGTATGTTACTATGCACGATTTTGTGCCAGGTTTGAAACCAAGAGGAAGACTTCTGATAGTTTCACTTTACAGGATGCTTTGTCTATGCAACAGCATAATATATCCCGACAATATCTATTGGCTCCATTGTCTTGCCACTTGGCTTAACTTTATGTTGACTCATTCCTTCAATATTTCTGGCTTGTACCATTATTCGTAATTTTGTTAGCAATAATTTGTTTTGCCGCTTCCTAGTTATCAGCTTTGCGGACGTCTTGACATTTTATCATTGTTGCTAGCATTGAGTGCTTCATAGTAAATGGTTAATTTTATTGACACCCCATTTCAAGTTTATCAGTTGAAATATTAGATTAACTTATGTGTGTCGATCGGCCAGTTAGTCCTTTGGCTTCTAATTGCTTCTTTGCTAATTAATTTGAACGAAATGAACATTAATTTTAATGTGTTTTCTGCTGTTATGAGCGTTTGAGTTGAAAGGCCAGACAAGGTGCACCAATGCTGTCGTCACTGCATCACTCAATAGCACAGCACATGAGGTACTCCAATGTCCAATCCATTGTGGTTTAAGCAAGTGAAATTGCTAGGGATCAATACTCTGCAGGATGCTTCATAAAGCTCCGATTCATTTATATTTAAGTTTGGATTTGCATGATCATGCGTTGTCTATAATAACAGGATCAAAATGTTCCTTTGCGTCCTTGTGTTAGATTATAACTTCATCCTCTTAGTTATAATTCCGTTACTTTCTCCATTAATGTGTTGTAATTTTTATAGCACTAATTTGTTATGATTTGCCTCTTCATACTAATCAGCTTTTCTAATGTCTTCCTGTTTATCATTTTTGCTAGCACAGAGCACCTCTTCATGTTTGTCGATTTTACTGACATCTCACCTCAAGTTCATCGAGTTCAAAACTACATTAAACTTGTTGTGCATGAACTTGAAGGATTAGGCACTCCCCGTTGTGTGTGTATATACATATACATATATATATATATAACTACGAAGGCGTTTGGACACCTTCATCTAATCCAGTTGTGTGAAAACTTGGGTTTATGAATAACGAATTTTGGAAGCTCGGTTTGTTTGTTTGTCTGGGTTCCACACTCAAAAACCTCATTTTGTAAATAACTTAAAGGGGGGTCAGGTTTTTCACTCTTTTTTTATAAAACTGAGTTTTATCCAAACTAGGTTGTCTTCAAACCGAGTTTTGATGGCACCTAAGGTTTTGGAAGCAAAACCAGCTTTTATCTCCCAAACCTGGTTTTGGGTTGTCATTCAAATGCCCAATATAAGTTTAACAGACCGAAAACTCTAAGGTCTTGTTTGATTTATGATTAAGCTGTTTCTTTTCCTTCTCCTCTTCTCTTTTTGATCCAAATGGTGCTAATGAAACAAGGACAGATTGTGACATGTATTAAACATAAACCAGATCTGCAACCCGATCCAATCAATTTAAATTTGGGCAATTTGGCTAAAGGCGGGGCCACGATGGCTTGACCCAGAGAAGTTCCTTATTCCCTAAGCAAGCTCCTCACCAATCATTGCCCGCCTTCAGTAAGCAAAATCTGCCCCGCTTTAACTTTTTTACCGATCTTTGTTTTTTCACTTTTTGCCTTTAAGTGCCAACCATTTGCCCCTCGTTTCCGAAAAAGGCTTCCTGATTTAGGGAACTTTTTTTTCTTTTCCCCCTTCTTCCCCACAAGTACAATAATGTTTTGTGTTAATCAAAAGAAGCCCCGAAACCCGGAAAGCACATTGTAAGTATTTCTGTGTTGGCAACCATCGTTTGTTATTACTTACCTGCTGCTTTAGGAATCTAAATCCGTTGCTTACATCAGAAAATTTTGCAAAAATAAGGGTAGCTATGAAATTTAGAGCAAAATATTTAGATTTATGTAAAGATTTTTCTGTTAATTTTATTAGAATTTGGTTTTTTTGCCTGTACACTATATATATATATATATACACACACATGAAACATATCAATCTAACATGAAAAGTAATTTTTTCATGCGGAAACCAGATCCATGACATCGTTTTAGCATCAGCAACGGGCTCTTATTGCATATGAGGTATGAGGAACGCCTCTCCTCGAGCAAAACATGCAATTTTTTTCCACCCCTTCTATGATGAAGATGAACCGTGAGCACTGGTGCACATCGATATAACTAATGCACATTACTTTCTCTCGACCGATCGACCTGCTAATCATTTTAAACACAAAATCTCTTTGTCTTGGAATATTAGGATAAGGTAAATGAACTATTGTATTTTGGACTCTCTGACGCGGAACTGGTCTTTTCATGCCTGTCACAAAAGAAATGAGCATAAAATAAGCACCCCAATTGAGAAAAAATAACAAAGAGCCTGCGTCCTGTTACTACCGGAGAAAGAATCTCATGGCCAGCCATCTTTTATCTAAACTCCATAAAAATGATCGTCAGCAATCCAAAAAGGCCACCTCCTTGTTGTCGAGATTATAAAAAATCATTTGAACTCTGAGTTTGAACCCGCATCATGTAATTATGCACACCTACCGGAACCGAAGAACAGCTCGAGTATATTGTCCCCCAATCACAATGCGATAATCTGTATGCAATTGAGTCCCACCTAATGCCACTAGATCAACAGTGCTTTTATGAGAAGAAAGGTATTCAAGAACATGACATCAGCGAAGTCTGGGTAATGAATCCATTTCCCTTCTCCAACTCACCCACTTCAACTCTAATTCAATCTGATAACTGTCTAATGATCCCGTATAAGATCACATCATCAACTTGGCCTAAGAAACATGAATTTCAATATGAAATGCTCGCTCAGTCTTCGTTTTCAGAGCAAATAGATTGGAGGGGCTCTGCGCTGTGTCACCTGTTTTCCCATCTTTGAAAAGAGAAAAAGATGGGTTTCGTGGCATGTGTTACCGACCTCCCTCGTGATCAACAGGGAGGTGCGTACCTTGATGGGGCCTGCTATTTCTCAAATGAGCAGAAAAGAAAAGATGATACGAACATCATAAGAAGTAATAATATCAATAAGAAACGTGACTTGGGATGTCAATGGTTGAAACTTCTGTGGTCCGTTAAAGTTTCCAATTATTCGTATATGTTAATTGGTCTCTAGGATGTTACCTTTTGATGGGGAGCCAGTGACATGTGCACTGTATTATATACTGGACCACGGCATTTTTAAAACTCTTTTCCTACATTTGTACTATATTTTTGTAAAGTGGAGAGAAACCTATGCATGCACTTTGACACTTGAAAAAAAAAAGAAAACGGTGAATCACGTACCATATGTGACCAATCATATGTAAAGGACAAAGAAAAATGCCATGATAACAAGACATAAGGAAGGTATGGTCACCATTCTTGTATCATTATATTTAACTGTAGTTTATATGTATAATCTGCATTTTCTGTATTTAATCTTTGTTAAACCTGCATATACAACCTTTACTTGCTCCACCTAACCTTGCATTATGCCGATGCGTCCTCGGAGTACGTTTCTTTCAACATGCTATTGGACCCATCGGCGGGCAAAAGCAAAAGCTAAAGCTCCAAAAGAAAAAGCAGCGACCTCCCATTCCTTCCTCTTTTAATCCCTTCAGCTTAGATTAAAATAGGGAGAATGACAACCCCGGATTCACCACCCTCTCCAGCGAGACGACCGCCTTCTCCATTACTACCACCGCCACTGCCACCGCACCTCCGCCACCAGAATCAACAGCACCACCACCTGCAGCAGCAGCAAGAAGAAGACCAACGGCAAGAGCAAAGCCAAAACCTCCTCGATCACCGACAAGATCAAGCGCACCAACATCCCCAGCAAGATCACCAACGGCAACCCGTCAGAAAGCAGCAGCAGCAGCGCCGCCGCCCTCCGCCCGCACTACCCCCACCGCCCCCACCACCATTACCCCCAGCGCCGGCGAGGCTCCCCCTCCTCCCTCCGCCCCGGCGCACTAACCCCATCGTCTGGTGCATAGCGGTGTTCTGCCTCATCCTCGCCGTCGTCATCGTCATATCCGCCGTCTTCACCCTCGTCCTCTTCCTCGCCATCCGCCCCCGGCTTCCATCCATCGACATCCCCTCCGCCACCCTCGACAGCCTCTATCTCGACTCACCCAACCTCCTCAACGGCGACCTCACCCTCGTCCTCAACATCTCCAACGCCAACCATCGGATCGACATCCGCTTCGAGCTGCTCGTCGTCGAACTCTACCTTGGGGGCACCATGGTGGCGACGCAGATGATCGAGCCGTTCCGGGCCTACAAGGAAGGGTGGAGGGCCGGCTCCCTCCACTTCCTGACGAGCCAAGTGGGGCTGGGCTCGGCGGAGGTGGCCCTGGTCGGCCAGATGGTGCAGACGGAAAGGATCAGGTACGGGGTTCGAACCACATTCCGGACCAGAGCCGGCCTGGGTCCGATCCATCTGTCTTACTGGCTGCGTGGTTGGTGCACCCTAATCGTTAGTGGTCCGACCAATGGGGTGCTGGTGAGTCGAAGTTGCCACACCAAACGGTGAAATTTTTTTGGGGTTTTTCTCCTTTCATCTGCCCTTCAAAAGAGAACCCAATTCTTTTTTCCTCCAAGTGGAGACGGCGACATGCTAAATGAAACGATACATTTTAAATTGAGCAAATTGCTTTTGTATATTTCTTACTGGCAACTTGTGTGCTTGATGGTACATGAATGCATGGTTTTGTTAGTACAGATGTTTCCCACTCAGAAAAAGTTGGGAAAGAGGTTTTGAGTGCTCCAGATGTATAGTGCTCAAACATCGGATTTTGGACCCACCGGTCTAATTAAAGTTTTTTGTTTCTAAAAAATAGTTTTAGTAAAAACGAACATTTTCAAAATTGAATAAGGTGAAGAGTTCAATACTCAGCGGTTACATTCCATTAACATAATCTAGCAGGAGTCCATTTGATCCAACTTGAATTTTTCAAATCCAAATTCATGCATGAGCTATTAAACCTCCCAACATTAATAATAATATGGAATTGGTAGTGGCCTGGTGGACAACAACTTAAAAAAAGGGGAGACCTTGTAGGAGACAACCCCATTCCTCCATTTTTTAAGCTCTAATTCTATTTGTTTGATAGTGATCGGTTGCACTGTGAACCAAGACGAAACCATGTTTCCTTTTGTTCATGAAAGTTGGGAATGTTAATAAATCTGATTCGGTTCGGAAGTTCGATCAAAAAAATCGCTCATAAAACAAGTTAACAACCGATTAAGAAAACAAGATCTGGTTCCAAGTTAACAAATGGCATATTCTACCAATTTGGATCCAAATTTGAGTTTAGCTGATATTTAATGTACATCTATTTTGAAAGTCGGCTCTAAACATATCATAATGTGGTTTGGATTCAGATTCAAACATTATAGATCTAAAAATCAGGTTCAGATTGTAAAATTGAATTTGGATTTCAATACGGTATGTCTTTTTTCATTCATATCCAAATCTGAATATGGTCCATGCGGATGCATCCGATAAAATTGGACGAAACTTAAAATGACGACGAACTCCAACTGCGTTCAGATTCTGATGTCATCTAGTTTAAAACAAATATCATACAGTTAATATTCGTATTTTGAAAGTCAGTTTTTAACATATAATAATGCAGTTTAGATTCTATTTAAAAGCCACATTCAGATTCGATTGTGACTTAATTGGGTTCATGTATGACGTAAATTTTTCTTCATTTGCATTAGAATCAAAATATGTGAATAACATCTGAATATGGCAAAGGCGTATATTAGATTTGAATCTGATCCGTTGATATGCCTGCTCACCTCTCGAATACTGAGTTTGTATTCGATACTCGGTTCAAGTTTTGTTACAAAGAAAGAAAGACTCGAGACGCAGGAAAGTGGAATACATGCAAAGCAGGGCTGAAGTGCAGAGATGCATCACTGCCACTATATAGTTTTATGCAATTCAATAAATGATTAAAACAATTTATGCAATTCGTCCCAACCGTTTGACATTGAAGTGCCATCATGGGTGCAACAGATGATCGCATATCGGTACAAACTTTGTGTTTTCAAATCCATGAAGATGGTCGCTTTTTTTTAGAAAAAAATAAATATTCAAAATCATTTTATTTTGGAATCGAAACTTCTTGCTGCAAAATTGATACAAACGCCACAAAATTTGTACATTAAATAGAAATCTTTCAGCAGCAATCGTCATAAGCTTATTAACCGCAACCGAAAACATTTCAATCATTTCTACATTATGTGGCACAAACTTACGTAAATAAACTGACCTATATTAAGTCGGTTGAATTGAACACCTCCAGCTCTTCATGTACATTGTAGAATGTCAATAAACAAGACGGCAACTTGAGCAACTATCTGGGAGCTGTTACAAGCTTTATGTATAATTACCCCACTGAATTGCAAAGTTTACGTTGCTTTATTCAAATCATCCATGTACATGCAATTTTTCTGGATACATTTTGTAAGAATTAACCCTCGAATCATAAAATTCCAACATTTGCGGGAGATTTTATAGCAGATGAAAATGAAAACGTGTGGTCTTTCACCAAAAGTATTCTCGCAACGTAAGTTAAACACTCAAGCTCAATTGCAAAATAAACCATATAAATCACATCTATATGGTCAGGTTCCCAGGAAGGCATCTATACAATCAAGTTCGAATAAATTACCTAGACATACTCGTATCTAAGCTCTGTAGGTAGAAATTTTTTCCCTGAATCCAAGCTGCTTGTTTTCCAGCCTCGTAAGTTAGATAGACTAGGTTATGTTTCACTACCTCTTTCTACGACCAACCTTCAGTAAAAAAATCATGTCTATCACTGGAACATGCAGCAGCAGATGAAAAACAAAAATCACCATCCAACTAACGGCACCCGAACAAAGAATGCGGAGCCCTCTTCGAAGGTCAATGACAGTAATAAATAAATAAATAATAATAAAATAATTAAAAAAAAAAAACAAACAAACAAACCCGTAAGAACATAATATCCTTACGACATAATAGAGCAGCAGGACCATGGGCGATTCATCCTTGATCATGTAAATCGTAACTAATAGAGGTGACTGACATTCAAGCGCTTTCTATCATATTTAAACCCTCAAACGGTTGTCATGATTGAGGAGGAGAGATGCTAAGAATCAAAGAGTATTGCTGAGAATTTCACCAACAAGGATCACGCTAAGCATCGTACAAATATGAAAATACCCTACCAATATGTGGTACACTGACTACCTCTCTACCACGCCCTTATCAATGCTAGAAAGATCGCTATTTAATCCATTCTCCTATGACCACATCTAATGATCGTTGATAAGAAGAAGTCGATGCATAGAAAAATCGAGTCCCATGGAAATCCAAATTACAAGCCCAGGCCATGAATTTAACTCTCCTTCTGTGAGAGAAATATCTCATCAATTCTAACACAACAAACTTTATTATTAGCTTTCAAAAAGACGTGTCAATGTTGGGCACGTGAGAATCAATCACAGAAAAATCAAGCCTAACAAGACAACAGCAAAAGACAGGAACAAAATTGAAAAAACAAGGTTTATTAGATGAAGTCAACCGCCTCATCGCTACCAAAATAGGATTTTTTTTCTTTTTCAAGGTAATAAATATATCGGAGAACCTGATTCCTATCAGGACCACTAGAATATGGTTGCGCACCAGATAGATGAAATTCAAGACTTTTTTCTGGCAGGATAATTTCAATATATGCACTCCATGCCACATTTTGCAGGCATCTTTCTTTTATCTGTGACAGAAAGATCAACCTTACAAAAGCAGGTGCTGACAGCTACCTTTATCCATTATTCTATTTTATCAAATGACGAAAGATTCACTGTTTACTGGTCATGAGTTCACCAATTACAAAGAAAGAGGCACAACTATCTTTGCGCTCGAGGCAATGACGCGCCTAGTGAGGCAAAACCAAGGCAAGTAAATTGCTGGTCGAAAAGAAAAAGGCATAACTTCCCTCTCTCTCACACCCACATGAGCACACACACAGTGCATATATAACAAGAAAATACACTTATGTAAATGTATACTTTGACTTCAGAACTGGTTCGGTAGGTTCATATCAGTACATGTGCATACATAACAGGAAACCGTGCATGATTATATGACCAGGTATATTTGAAAGCAGCTTTAGAACAATACAACCAAAACCATAGCTTAAGGCTAACGCTGTCAAGCAAATGCGAGAACAATTCAGCCGACCGGTTCACTTGAAAACCTATGCCGACACTGGCCACCGCCCAATATAAAACGATATCCCAGGACAATGGAAACATGCGTCCTAAAGCAACAGGACTATAGAGGTACATTGTGATGCGGAATACCAACATCCAAGTGTATACGCAACGCTGAAGCCTCAATAGAACGTGGAACAATAAGAAACAAAACCCAAACCTTAGAACCGACTAATCACAGAGAAGCGCGAGATTATGGGACACAACACCACGACAGATCAACAAGAAATCTGCGGCAAGCTTTGCTTGATATAAGCACATTGCAGATCTTCGATGCAGTTAAGAGTACTCTGAAGTAAAGCAACCAGAAATATCACCAAGACAACATGAAATAGATGACAGACAACTTTCCTCAGGAAAGCTCAAAAATGCCTTTACCACAAACATCACAATGACTGCCATGAACAGGAACAGGACTAAGAACTGGGCAAGCATATATTATGACATAGACGGCAACCAGATGTACTTAAGGTGTTATCAGTGACGCAATTTCTGGTAAAGCATATTAACGTCAAATGCTTATGAACTAAGAATAAATAAAGATTTTTTTGAGACTTCAGGCTGCATATCAACCAGTGGATTCACGGCAGATCATCACTGACTGGTTTGGTCATTGCAGCATACCCTCCCCCTCTGTAACTTATCCCAATAAATAACCACCTAGCTTGTCTCGTTCAGTCTCACACATGGCCATTGTATAAGGCCTACAAAATCCTCGACTAAAAAAAATCCACTCCTGAAACATGGAACTGCAGAGCACCTACTTTGGCCCAATGTCCTTGAGAGCACAGATTTGTTCCTCACCCATAGCAGTCATAACAGTCACAACCAGGTCCTTGCCTTCACCAAATCCATCTTTGATCTACAGCAAACAGCAGAGAACTTTCAGTTTAATTGAATTTCAACCATAGGAATCAGAATCAAGGATAAAACATGTCAAATCCTGAATGTGCTGAACTTGCTCAGAAACATCTAACAAGCAAAACCTACTTGAATGATTGGAAACATTCTTGATTAAGCCAGACAGACCTATTATCCAGGAAGGACATCATTAAACTGACAAACAATTTCATGATACATCCACAATTTGAAGTCTAACTTATATGGAAGACCAGACCAGTGAACATACAACACTAGCATGGCAGTACAACAGATAAATGTACAGAGCATAGCAATACCGAAAATATAAAACGACACCAAAACCTTGTTGAAGAACACATGACAAATGGGCTAGATGAAGTAAACCATCCAGGATCACACAACAAAAGATAATAACCATGAAGGCATGAACTTGAGTAGGTGTAACTAGGAAAGCAAAGTCATTGGCAAACCTGGGCAAGCAGACTCTCATCAGTGGGGAGTCTAAGATCATCCTTCGTGCTTCCGCTGTCAGTCAGAAGGCTCACCTAGCAGACAGAGTGTATCGTCAAAGGCCATCTAGTAAGCATGACACCGTTAATTGGAAAGTTTACACGTGAATGAAAAGAATAACTACTCACAAATCCATCTTCAGAAATGTCAATCAGTTGATAATCCGTACGATTCACATGGGGAACCTGTAATATTATATCACAAGTGTCGTGCGAATACCAGCATCAATTTCATAAAATAGTAGATGGACTTATTTAGTTTAGAGATTATTGCAAAAAACAATGGGGTAAAAGATGAAAAGCTTACATCACAGTTATGGGAAGAAGGAACGATATCTTCGAGCTTCTTTCCATTGAAAATATCAATCCCCACAAAGTGACATTTGGCATGGCCGTGCTTGCCAGTCTTAGAGGTCGAAACTTCCACAACCTGTTTACGGAACCATCACATGAACCACCCAGAAAGTAGCATAGTCTGAATAGTTAACAAATGTGTAAATCTAACTAGAAAACAGGAAAGCTGCATATGCAGTAATCACTTATACACAAGTCAAGCAGATTAAAGAGAACTAAATCCATAAACCTGCACAACGCAAAGATATTGAAAGGAACAAAATCCACAAAATGGTGCACACACAGATATAACGACAGCCCGAGAGGAAACGATATCAAGAAGCACAACACATGCCAATAAATTGCTGAGAAAATTACGAACCATTTAATAAATCACTACTGTCGCCTAGAGACTTTGCTTGTCTAAATGAAATCAAGATGTTCCCTTTATGTAGATTTAAGAATATAAAAGCAGTCAAATATCTCTCTTTTTAATGTTCAGATAAGTAAGAAAAATATGTAAATACAAATGCGACAACAAAGATTGAGGAACCACATCCACAAGCAAGAAAAAACCAAATTCACGTTAATATAAAAGATTAAGCATCGGATCTCAAGAGAAATGACAACCAAACACATATATGACATAATATTTCACAACAGATCAGGGAACAAAACTACCAAGCCAGTGTCTCCATGCCTTCTTATTGTTATTGAACAAAATATCGAACAGCAAGCAAGTTTAATTATTTTGGTTTTTCTGTAGGACCTGCTCATAGAAGTAAAAGTAACTAGTGATCCGTAGCAACCAGGAAAGAAGATAAGAAGAGCAACGAAAACTCCTACGAAGAATATGATAGGAACAGCCATCCAAAACTTTTGCCAGGACCCATTTTTAATATTAAAAAACGTTTATTAAATTATACATTAAAAAGAGCTTAAAAGTTTTTTCTGCCACAGCATCGGCCACAAGATGTAATCAAACTTTTAAGCGTAGATCTGGAGGCGCGCCCATCGTATTCAAGGGACTATTTAGAGAAAACAACTTCTCCAAAAAAGTGGGAAATCGGAAAATCACGGAGCAAGATCATAATATGCATATGCATAGATAAAATCTCCAACACAAAAGAAAAAGCACATCAAAGACCATGGACCAGAAACAGAGATATGGCATCTTTCATTAGGAACCCACCAAAACCAAATAAATCAAAATAACAGTCCAACAATCGGCCTACGCAGAAATCTTCGCCATCAATCAGTATCCAACACCGTCAGGAATTAGCAACAAGAGTCAATCGATTGAGAGAGAGAGAGAGAGAGAGAGAAACCTTGCAAGGGCGATTCTTAATCACGATGTACCCGTTCTTGCGGATGGTGCCAGCCTGCTGAGGATAAGTCTTCGACGCCCCAGCGTCCGCCTTCGACTCGAAGTGATGCTCCTCGTCCGACATGATGATCTCTCTCTCTCTCGACAACGAAGAAGCAGACGAAGGGGAGAAGAGAAGCGATGGAAAGAGGGAGGAGCAGGTACCCTTAAACTCCAAATCAGAGAGTCGTTTCCGCCGTCAGATGAATGCAAGAGCGGACGGTGCGTATAAGAGGATGCCATGGAGGGAATTTTAGGGCTCCTCCAATTGGGTATCGGGTTCTGTTTCGGTCAACCCTCCCAATCGGATGGATAGAGATCCCCGCATCGAATCAGATTCCTTCTTCGCTGAGGCAACCCGATTCGAAATGCAATTCAAATCGGGTTCCCACTGTCTGTTAAAATTTCAACTGGACTTGATCCACTACCTTCACTTGGATCTACTGCAGTTCAAGAACAATATCCGGTAAGAATTCATTCTAAAAGGTGGAAAAACCGTTTCTTTGGCAAACGCAATAACAACACAAAAATGCTTCGGATCCAAATTCAGTTTGGACTTTTAATTTTATAATATTTCAGTTTTAAATTTTTGGCAGAAAAAATATGTTGAAATTAATGAAAAGTAATCGAGAATAAACCGGTGGAAGAACCGTTTGCCTTTTGGCGGATCACAGGTTCGAATCTCTTTAGGTGCACCTTTCTTACCATGTGGTTTGATCTTCGGAGATTCTTGGGGCGGTCGGAAAGTGTAGTATCATTCTGTGGGTGTTTGATAAGAAAATCATAGTGTTCGTGCGATTAAGAGCACAATGTTCTTATTTCAAAAAATATGATGTGATTATAAACATTTTTTTTAAAATCTAATAAGTAAACACATCACATAATCATAATATTTATTAGAATACAATACATGTACAAACATAGTGTGTTTGAAACACAAAAACATATGTATTGTGAAACCAAAAGCCTCGAAGCCAAAGGGGCTTGGTTCATACTCGCACTCCATTTTCTATAAAAGGTTGTGTTTGTTACCCTCATATCTTAGATTCAAATTCAAGGCTGCATTGAAGATGTTTGTTTTTGGAAAATCCTCAGGATCTTAGTAACGTGGATCTTAAATTCATGATAAATCATGAATGTAAGGCCGGATGGGAGAGGGGTCCGACCTCAAATCCATGGATCTGAGATCCTAGATATGCAGTGAAACAAATACGCCCTAAAATCAAATCCGAATTCAACTAACATAAGGTTCCACAATTATATATAATTTAGATAGATCCTTGTCAAAACTCGATCAAATATTGGAGATGGGTTTGGATTCGGTTATGAGATTGCATCGGCGATCAGATTTGATTCTTTTGTCAATTCGTCTAAATGGACTCAGAATCGGATATTTCCATCTTCACATCCGCGTACAAATCAGACCTATGAGAATAGATGCGATTCGGCTCTCTGTTAGAACGATATCTATGAGGTGCATTTACTTTTGAAGATATCCTTTCTTGTTTTGCTGACAACATTTCCTATAGGGCCTTGTTTTGACGGCAAAAGCAGCAAGATATCTTAAAAAATCTAATGAGAATTCAATCTACAGCCGCCAGAAATGTGAGGGTGAACCTGTTTATGGACATGAAGGGAAGAGGACAGAGAAATAGGAGGTAGAGGAGAAATAGGCAAACCTTTTCCCATCTTAACAGGGGAAAACTTTGGATAGCAAAATTTTGCTAGGAAAATTTTTTGGAAACTTTTCTAAAGTAATCGTCTACTATTTCACTCTCCGCTCTTCCAATCCTCTCACGTCCCAAGAACAATTAAGAAAAATTTGCATTTAGAAATTTTCAATAGGAAATTCTAATATATGGAAAAGGAAAAAAATGAACTTTTTCTACTTTCATTTTATTAACATATCAAACCAACGCAGGAACCGATTCTGGCCTTTTCGTTTTGATTTACTCTCAACAGGATAGATACACCGATACAGTACGATACTCGAGAGATTGTGAAAAAATAAACCCGTGAAGTTCTCTAGCAATCTTTCTGCTAGCAATTTCTTCTTTTCCCAGCATTAAGTCTGAGAAGTAAAAAGAATCAAGCCTTGAGATCCTCCGTTATGAAATCTCAAAGCCACCCAAGAATAGATCATCAAGTTTTGGTTTGTAAAGAATGTGAATGAATGAACAGTTGACATAAATCTAACCCACGGCATGAACGTAGTGGTTAAACAGAAAGTCATGGACCCAAATCTACAGGAGAGCTCTCAAACCATCTAACTGGAGCACAAACGAGCTTAGGATTGAATTTTAAGGCCAACCATCGAAGTGTTGAAGCTGAGAACGGCGTGCAAGTTACTTGCGGTAACTTTTTTTTGCTTATGTTGAATTGAAAACAAGCGCCTGCAACAGATGTGATAAACCAGGAACTCAAATGGACCACGATCAGATGTCCACAGTCCACTTAGTTGTTCATTGCATCCACGTACCTGAGCGCGCAATTTGCCAGCATCTCGAAATCAAGAATTACAATAGAAGCGTTCGCTATGGCTCGCCGTCCAATATAGCAAACAGTATCAGGACGGTTAGTTAGAGCTTGTCGTCCACATTGCAAAAAATGCAAAAATCCTCGGGGGACAATATAGACAAGGGAATTTTGTTTGGAAAAAATTTCCTCTTTTCCTGGCAGAGATAAGGGTCTAGTGTTTGAAAGGAACAATCCAAAATTGTAGGTAGCATATAAGCACCGGTCACAGGGGTTCTCGCTGCCAAAGCTTTAAGATGCTGGTCGTGGGACTCAAACTTACATATTGCTTGCAGTTTTCTCATTTTGGAAACTAAAGAAACAGAAAGGAAGAAAAGAGGTAATTCAAGGGGCGAGGGAAGAGGTCCATGATCAAGATGCGAAATAACGGTTCTTTTTTTTACTACAGATCGATGTGCATGATGTCGGCTACCAGGTCCCGCTAGGAAAGGAGAAGCGTGAAATGTCTCCAAACTCGATCACTGCAACATCACCACTGGGATCAACGATGGAACTGAATTTGCATTTCGGTATTGTAGATTTATGAAATGAAACGATGCCAAGACAAAGGAAATGGGCGGCCCATACAACGGCCAAACATATTCACCGTAAATTCAATAGAATGCTAGAAAATTTTGCACTAAAATTTACAACCTTTATGATGCGTCAGCCATTTTAAACAGGTACCAAGCTGAGAACAGAATAACTGTAAATATGCTCACACATGCTATGTAACATTTTAATGACGGATAACCAACCACTTTCAATTAGAAACCCTTTCTTCCATATTTCAGCTACACAATCCTTCTTAATATCAAGGTCTCCCTACGCGTAACCAAGAACGTAGCTACTGCATAACAGCAGTCCGTTCCTCCGTCCCCCAAACTTTTTAAAAAAAAAGCGACATGGAAACAGTCACTTTGATTTCCATAACACGTAACAAATGCCATGAAAATGCCAAAAAAACTTCCATGGGATGCCAAAGACAGACTTTGGGTTTGCCACAGTGCTCACCACCCTTAAGTCCGTTCGATCTATACATGAGATTGTGCATGCTCGGGCTTATGTGTATACTCATAGTCGAGATGCACGAAAGCCCTCTCAATGTCAGGCAACTGCTCTAGCTTCTCCTGCAATGCCTCACCAATGTCATGAGCTTCCTGCAGAGGCATGTCAGCAGGCAAGACTATGTCAACCTCCACAAAGTAGTGCGAGCCAAATGTATATGCCCGGACAGTGTCAATATGCTTGATAGCTTTGTGATGATTCCAGCAGAGGTATGTAAGCTTCTGTAGGTAATCTGGTGCTGCAGCACGACCCACCAAGGAATTCACATTTTCAAGCACAGTAACAGACCATGTCCGTATGGTGTACAAAGCCAACTGCATAAGGAGACAATACAGCGAAAATGAGCAATAGAGTAGAACGAACATGCATGCGTGTGCACCATGGCCTTTGCATGTGTGTGTGTGTGTGTGTGCGTGTTGAGGGGGGAGTCCCTGGAATTTTGGGGTTTTACAGGGACTAAAGTTTTGTGCTGACACATCTCATGTCATAAATGAAAAAATCTTTTGAAGCTGACATACTGATTCAGTTGTCACTTATAAACTACTCTTCACTCATTCCCAACCTTTTACTTTTTTGGTAAAAATGTGCTTGAGAAAGGTGCCATACTCAATCCTAATTCTAACTTACCACAATAGCACCAATGGGATCGATCCAATCATCAAAAGTGTTAGCCAGAAGGGCAGCAATGAGACCAATAACATTTGTTATGACATCAAAGAAATGATCTTGTGCATAAGCTTTAACAATCTCATTATTGAATGATCGACAGTAGATGACAAGAAGGAGCTTCACTACAGTCACAGACACCATAATGCCAATCACCCATCGTTCTTGCTCCTTAGTCAAAGCAAACTCATTGTCCTGCAATTTAACGATGAATATGAACAACCATAGCATCATAGAATAATTACTCAGCAACATCAACCAAGAAGATTAATGTGAAAGACAGAGAAACAGCAGAAGGTTTAGAAAAGTAAAGCAGGAATTTACAGTCGTGGAAAAAAGACAAAAGCTACATAGATGATAATGCCTCAAATAGTCAAATGTCATTAAAAGCATCTCCAGAAACAAGTTTCAATTGCCAACAAAGTAAACAGTAAATTCACAAGAAATTCATATTTCACTGTAAAGACAGAATTATTGAAATGAGCAAATTCTTCCAGCAAAGCAGAAACTAATGACATAAAAAATCTTCCCTAAAACTTATACTTACATGAGGACCTAAAACAATTAAATATTGATGCCTCTATGTTCTGAGCATACTCCCATGCCACTCCCGATATAGCTGAAACATAATCGTGGACCATAGTTGCAAATTTTGGACGTCTTCACTTTCGATCTATGACACAAGGATAAGCTATACACCAAGTTACCAACTACATCTATGTATGATGTACTAAAAGAGATTCAGGCACCTCTCATTGACTGAAAGAACTCTGAACATTTGTAAGTGGTGTTAAGGCATAAAACATTTTAATCAGCAACTGAAGGTCTTCATGATTTTCCCGAATTCACAAGGCCAAAAAGCTTAGTAATCCACATGCTAACATAACCATGAAGAGAATGGTATGCATTTGTTGCTTGTATCAAACATTGACAAGAACTGAAAAAGTTGTTATATCATTTTCAACAAAAATAGAGTAACATTAGAGGTTTTTTCCTATATTCATTATGAAGGAGTAAAAGGAGAGGCTTTACTTAATTTTGTCCATAAATATGTGAAATTAAATCATCCAATGCAACAAAAATGATTCTTTAGGAAAATGTACACTTTCTTCATTTTTTTTTTTGCTAGGAATTGCTGATGAGCACTCAAGATTTATCAGCTAGAATCACCTTACCAACTAGCTTTCATGTTTGAACACACACAAGTACAATTCGAATATAAGAAATTGAACTTGCCAAAGTAGAGAGGGTGACACTTACATCAGACAGAAGTGTGCGGACAGACTCTAAAATTATTTGCAACCCTAAGGTTGCCATGACAGAAGCAAAGACAAGGATACCCTGCAAAGATTCAAAAAATTGATAAATACAATGGAACAATGATTACATTGCAGAATGACAGTGCATGGCCTGGTAGACCACAGATTATGAGAGAATTCTATGTTTGCAAATGGATTAATATAGAAAATACTCATCAAGTTATCAACTAATTAAGATTGCACATTTTTAAGCACTATAATCTTCTTTTCTGGGAAAATTAGACAAAAGAAAATCCTGTAATAACAAGAGGATAGCATGATGCCCATTCATCGAGTTAACATCTTTTAAATATTGAGTACTAACAGAACAAAGAAAGAAGATGACACTAGAATTACTGTGACGATGTTCAATGAAACTTTAAACAGAAAAAGAAGCATGATTATCATAATCATAATACATGTAGATATGTTCTGTTTCTGAAAACTTAAAAACTAATAAGTGAGTAGCGAAGTATTCACCAGTGGCTGCATCCGCTTCTTCCCAATAGGATATCGATAAGGATTTGGTGTTTGCATTGAAAATGCAGTAAACCAGAGGATAAAGCCTGACAAAAGGTCCAGAAGAGAATCCAGTGTAGATGCAATAATTGCCAACGAGCCACTCCTTACTGAAGCATAAACTTTGGCTGCAAAAAGCACCATGTTTGCGACATTTGATATCCTTATCGCATTTTTCTCACTCCTAGCAATTTTTTCACGCTCTTCCTGAAAATATTACCAAAGTGAGATCAGGCTCAAAGGATATCAGTCTCATTTTCAAGTAAATCATATAAGCAACACAGCAAACCTTTGATAGTCCAGGAAGAAAACCACGCTCTGCCAATGTATCCATTTCGTTGAAGCCCTCCAACATCTCAACCTGTTGCTGGTAGTACTCAGCCACCTCATTGCCAGTTTCTAGGGTAAAACAAAAATCTATCAGAAAATATCTAAAACGTGTATCTGAGGAAGATTCAAATGCTCAATACTAAGGTGACATGTTCAGGCAGGCACTATATGACATACAAAGTGATGCAGATACCAGTGTTGGTGCCTGAACAGATTTCTCACGATACGCTTTGTTTCACAAGAAACCACAAAACAGATGCAATTTTACAATTTTTAAGCCACTATTACATCCATATTAAAGGCCTTTGAATGACCCGTCACAGGCACACACTCGAAAATTTAGATTCTGTAACTGGAAAGGAGTAACAAGATTCCGTTTGTGGAAGAAGATACTCATCAATATCTGAAAAAAACTTATAACCCGTACACCTACAATAAGCCTTCAGATTTATTACATATACATTTCACCTTAGTTTATCAAAACCTGCCAATCTGCACTCGCCCAAAATGAAATGGCTTCCGTAGTATCAAAGGTTGTCAGAATCTATCTCTCGTCCTCGCAAACTCATTCCCCGTTATTTCCACTGAATGATAATAATCAGAACTCGATAATATCAGTTTAAACGACTTCAATATATTCGTCCAATCACACCGTTTTGTCAAAGTGGAAAGGGCTAAAAAGCGATATTCTGTCAGACTAGGAGCTCAAAGCAAGACCAACGTCTCACAGAACGTAAATTAATATATAAGCATGACAAACAGAAGCAACATATCCGACCACCTATCTTCTTACATAAAAGAACAAGCAGAAAGAGAACCCAACGATCTAAACGCGCAAGGATCCAGGAAACAAAAGCAGCGCCGTACCGTGAACGAAATACCGAAGTTCAGAAAGATATACGATCACTAATTAAGACCGCAATCTAAGCAACAAAAAGCATGTAGTCCTAAATAGGACAAAGCTTTTCACGATCGCAAAAAACAAAGCAAAAGGAAGTGAGAAGAAGGAGACTGAGTGGGTACTACTAACTAACCCACTCGAATAGGCAACACCGCAAAGAAACAGACAAGAAAAAGGAACGGCAAACAGCAGGAAATTCAAGGGGAAAAAAAAGGGAGGGAAAAGAAACAAAACTCACTGAGGACCCCGAGGCAATCATGGAGGCCGCCGGAAGGCTTCTCTGGAAGTTCCGACCTCTGAAACCCGTCAAAGTTCAGCCGCCACGATTCCTCCCGCCTCCCACCGTTCTCCGGCAGCAGGAGCTCAGAGCCGCCAGAATCTCCGCCGTTTCCCGCCGGCTCCGCCATTATGCTCCAGCTACACGAGAGAGAGAGAGAGAGAGAATATGCAAAGAAGAAACGGCGCTGGGTACCGGTAGCGTCTTTCTACACCCCCAAGGAAATATTGTGAATGCGAAGGAAAAGGAAAATTATAGACCAAATAAACGTCTAAACGGTGGAGTACTCCTTAGAACACCCACGCGTCAAGCCAAGCAATGTTGCTGCCACTTTACATGATTTTAGGAGCGCGCGACAACGTGGACAATTTTAGTTGGGGAGATTGACCTACAAATGAAAAACATTTTGTAAGAATTTTCAATTAACAGGAAAAAGAAAAAGAAAGAAAAGGTCTCCGTTACGTTAGGTGGTTGGAGGGCAAAGGCTCTTCCACCTCCAAGGTCCTGGTACTCGTATCATGACGTGGACGGTCGATGCTTTCGCAGGAGGCCACGTGTACGGTCCCTAACTCTTTCCAGCAGCCACCATAATTCTGTTCAACTTTCCGGACTCTGGCGGGATCCATGCCCGGATCGCATCTGTAAGCTAAACCAGATTCATGCTAATTCTAAACCCACCTTCGGTCTGGAACGGGACAACGGATCATGTACGAAAGGCAAAACGGACGACACAGTCCGATCCGTTTTGCCTTTCCTTACTTTTGATTTGGATCTGGTGACGGAACCACTATTATCCAGCTCGACTCGTATCTACAACGCCATGAGGCGAAAACAAATGGCGGGCTCCAGAACGAGGAATGTGTGGATTGGATTCGGTTCAAACTCTCCTTTCGTCTTCTCCAAGATCAAATTATTGAAACACCCTCGCATGCGCAGCCGTGCGAAGGCCATGCGTCGTGCTTGTGGCAGCTCGTGGATCCCCCTCGCCCCAGGCCCACGGATGGGTCGGGTCGGGTCGTTCCGACTGAAGAGAGAGGTCCAGGTCCAATCATGTGAAAAGGGAAATAGGTCGAATAAAAAAAAAAAAAAAAAAAGTCACATGGTCGTGATGGGCTACATAATTAATATCAATACGTCCTAATCCCCATAAATAAATTAACTGCATATTACAGTACAACAAAGAACTACGTATGCGAGTCAACGATGACGCCTATAAATATCAACGCTTCCTGTAGGTTTAGTACCACGATAAAAAAAAAAATGAAAGAATTCAGAGGAGGCAAATGACAAAAGGTGAAGTATACATGGAATGATTTGCTAACGTCAGCAGGTCCACGAAGCCGGATCAAGATTTGGATTCGGATCCAAAAGCTGAATAACATGTCGGAATTTTTAATATGGTTTCAAAGTATCATTTTTCAAAAAAGTTTATATGTAATTTTTAAAAAAAAATTTATTATATGTACATTTTTTAAATTTTATTTTTGAAGTGGCGCCAAGCTGGTCCCATTGGGCCATTTCCTTTTGGAAGATAATGCCTCGGCTCTACGGTTTGATGCTTATCCACACCCCCAATCATGTCGTGAACTTGGATGGGTCCCACGATCCCATCTTACTTTTCTTGAGAGACCCCAAATCGTTTGGTGGTGTGGACGAAATAAGATGATGCATGATATCCTCGGAATGGAAAAGTAGAACACAAACTTGTATCTTTTCGATCGATAGGAAATCTTGTGCAATTATGGCATCGCTATTAGGCAAAGTAACTGTCTCCGCATTTCTTGTCATATGTCAAATCAATCCCCATCTCCTTCGGCCCTACCATTTAATAAGTGAAAGAAAGCCAATACCCACCTACTTTTCTGACGTAAGTAATAAAGAACCCGCATTAGATGTTTGTTTAGTTTGATAACGAATTGCACCATCTCTCGGCCTATTGAGTGATTTACGTAACCGAAGAAAAGGCTCTTGGAGTTGGATGTGTGGAACGGTCTTCTCAATTTTGTTATAAATGACATCTTTTGGGTTGTCTTTTTCTAAAGAAAAGGTTTGCAATGGGCGAAAATGACCGACACGTCGCTTTAAAATGCGCGTTTAATGAGACAAAAAGAAACTCATAATGGTTGGTGCAGTAGACACGACCTTCGGCCACTAATCGAGATAAGGTTTGCTACACACAAACAGAAGATGGTGGACTCTTGCCTGCTCACTGCCGGGCTCCTTAGCCGCAGAAGGTCATCTGAGATTGACACCGGACTTTTAGTTTCTCTCCACTTCAAACAAAAATGGACGTTGCCGCGTTGGTTTAGTCATTTACTTTCAAAGCACCACCATTGTTCTTCCTAAACACGGTAAAACTTGGAAACGAAAGACGCATAGACCTCAAGACTGTATGAACTTCTGCTCAAGCAAGTACGACAAGAAAGAATATTCTTTTCAAGTAGCTTCATTATTTGATCTTATTAACTCAGTTTAGGTTGTTGACAGCAAGGTTAAATTAATGGAAAAGTCGTCCTAATGTCAAGGGACTAGGGGGAAAAGGTATATATGAAATATCAAAAAGTCCAACTGGCTTTTTCTCATTCCCAGAAATTTAGGGGTGTTTTCATAGATTATATGATACGTAAATCTCGTGATACATCAGTCTACATGTTTGTTGCGTGCCATGAATCTGTCTTCTTGTTTGTTCACGTTTTAGCTTATAAATGAGTGCCAGGCACTGGGAAAGAGAAAAAGGAAGGAAAGGACTTGGAGAGGTCTTCAAAGGAACGATACTCACCAAAAGTAGGGTAGGACGTCTTATGCTAATAGAAAGTCAAACAAACCAAATCTCCTCTCTGGACCCAAATCCAGGGTATGAATGCTACTTTCATCCAGATTAGACAATATACAGCATCTGTCACACACACATGCGGATGCAAACAGTTTGTGAGGTTATAATTTATACCGTAGACACGCCAGGGACTCCATGCGTTATAATTTATAAATGAATATCGGGTGTGAAGTGCGTTAAGTATATTCATCCATTGCTTTAGAGTTACTCCTGTCCGATACATCCAAGACATGCTTCCTTTGAAAGATGACCCTACCTATCAAACGCTACCCAAAGAGGAAATAGGTACGACGATCAAGGATCAGGTTGTACCACTGCTCGTGTCTCAAGAATCACATTCGGTGGAGTGCAGTTGACGGCTATGACATAGGCTTCCGACCATCCCACAGCTAAGTTCTTCGCGCTTCCGGTATCTTTCTGGCGGGTAGTCGTTTTGATCAAACACGTCGTTGGAGAAAGATGTTGTGATCATGTTAGTTGCTGAAGCGTCAACGAGGAGAATCCTAGAGAACCGATGCAGCAATCCTCTTCCACAGGCAGTGAGAAGAAACTCTTTGAAGAACTGATTCGCCGTCCGCAATATTTGACCGCCAAAAGGTCTGATCTCCTACCATTAGTGATAGGAATCCTTCTGTCTCCATTCGATGAGAGTATGTCTGTAGTTTGATCTCGAGAAACACCACCGAGAGCATAGATGGTTTGATAGCAGTTTGGAACATTAAAGAGGATATTCAGATAATGATCTTGATCTTGTCGGTCGGTCGTTCATTCTTTTGTACTCTTTTGTGTGCTTTCTTTTCAGTATGTACAGATTGCTTTCTTGTGCACAGGTTAGTGAATGGGGGCTTACGTCAGCAATTCCAAGCCCAAAAAAGAATTATTAAATCAGTTCAAAAAAGCCCTTTCTTAAAAAAGAACTAGAACATGTTTGCAAGATCCAGGGACGACGTGCTGGTGGACGGGATGGCATGCTAATGAACAGTCTTGAACAAGGCCCGATCATGTCGTTTACCAGCCCTAGGTGCAAAGATGTGTGCTTCCGCCAAGAGAGAGAGATGAACAAGAACCAGTTCACTTACATTCCTAACCTCAAGAACAACATTACTCTTTAATACCATCATCATAACACCCTTCAAGATTCCAATTGAGAACCTAACCACACCATGCCACTCAACCCAACTGAATGGGCTACCCATCAGTTGATGACAGAGAGAGAGGCAGGGCCGGGGAAACCAATGTCTTGGAAATACCTGGGGAATTAGAGGACGCTAGAAACTTTTTTTCTTCAAAAGAACATTATTAATATTTCTCTAAAGTTACAGTTGTTCACGACGGTAAATGATGAAGCTGAATAGGAAAAAAAACATATTTATGGATCGTTTGGCAGTAAGAAACTCTGTGAGTCCCGTCAGATTCGTGAAACAATGTAATACTTGTGGCAGTAGGGAAGGTCGGTCGTTCATTCTTTTGTACTGTTTTGTGTGCTGAAAATATGGCCCAAGCTTCTAAGTGGATCATACTCACTTTAGTTCTACCATGAACATGAACTAGTGAGGGTGTCTCATAAGAGGACATTGTGTTCTTAAAACGCATATTTCAACACCATATTTCTGTTCCACAAAAACATGGTGTAATTAATTATGCCCAGCATTGGATTGTTGAATCTAGGAAGAACATCTGGAAGTACACTATATTTCCTGGAGGAAGAGTACAATATTTGTGAGACGTGTTTCAACAACATAATGTTTTTCTTTTATCAATCTCCTTATAAAGGCCTATTTTTACTAACTAACATCCCTGAACCCTAAAGCCTGGACAGCAACCAGGGGTGAAGCCACAAATTTTTTATGAAGTGAGTCGAATTAAAGTTTCTAAATTTTGAAAATAAACGAAATATCATTTTTCAAAATTTTTATATAAAACAAGTGCATTTTTTAAATGTACACATAAATTTAAATAAAAAAATTTGAGGTGGGGCTAGGGCCCATGCGGCTCCCCCCTTGGCTCCACCCCTAACAGTAACTCGAACTGAATGAAATAAACTTGTCTTTTATGAGCTTCAACACAGTTTTCAGCTTGAAAGTAAGACATGAAAAATGCAAAGTTTTATATTTTTCCCAGATAGTTACCCTAATATCATATTTCAATATTCATAAGAAAAAGTATAGGCAGCAGCAGGAAATCCAGTAATATGACAGTGGATTTAGGATCAACCGATGGTTTTAACCGAACCCCACCCCCATCCTTTGGCTTCCTGCTCCCAACTAAAAACCATACCCAAGAAAATAAAAACAAAAGTAAAAGCAATGTGCATGATATTTTCGGGGGCAAAAATTCCCCCATGACTTTGTAGACATGTCGAAGCTGTTAAACTTGTCTTCCAAAGGAAAAACGAAGTCCAGCATCGGTGAAGTTCCATGTTTCAAATGAGCTAATAACGTTTCATAAGCTATTTTACTGATGAGTAATGAAGGAAAAAAGCTGCTCAGAAATTCAGGCAATAGAACATTTCACTGAAAGCTGGTAGGGGTGGATAAATAGGTAATAAATCAGGTGGCAGAACAAAAAAAATTTAAAAATTGTGATTTCACTATTGTGGGAAGTCCCTGGATAATTCGGTCACATAAATAAATGGAGGTTTGCTATTTTTCTGAAAAAAAGAAAACTGGAGTAAGGAACTCCACATCTCTAAGCATGAAAAATTGCTAAACCTTGATTTCTTAAAGATATGTACGTCAATCAAAAAACCATGTAGATTATAGTTGAAGATATTTAAAATAAATCCAGAGACTAGATTTCCTCTTTGGTTTGGTCAAGTCCTGTTAAGTGTTTTCCATAATTTCATGCCATGTGAATTTTGCAGACAACTAAAAGATTCAATTATTTCAGCAGTTTTTTGGAATCTTAACTTTTACCTATATTAGCCTTCATCACCCAAAGCACCAGATGGAAGCCCCTAACCCACCATTCTGATGTACCTCACTCATCAGCAAGTTCACTTATTTTTCCCTGAAAATCAAAAAATGGTGGCAAAGCGAACAACACAGATCAAGAAGACGAAATCCATAAGGGCACGTAGAAGGTTTACCGCATTCTGGTTATCATGACGAAAAGAATGACTCACAAAAGGGTTGATTTTAGACACAGAGAAGGTATTCTTCTATACATTTACCTTACATCGCATGCCTGTTTGCCCCCACATGCCACTCAAAATTGAATAAAGACCCTGACCAATTTACCTCTTGAATAGATAGGAGGAAAGATCTTAACAGCTGAAACAAGACCTCCTGTGATCCCTTGTGAAAAAAGGATGTTGGAGGGCATCACATGCCCTCAGTCTCTCAGCTGGATCATATCGAAGAAGGCCCTGCAATAAATCAATCAATTCACCTGCAGAGTGGTCAACGTGCTTCATCACCAGGTTCTGCAAAATGAAACCAAAGACAGAGAATTACAAAAGGAAAATGACAAGCTGGTCCAGAGGGAATAAGAAACAAGACTGACAAAACAAGATACTGAGCATCAAGATCTTAGCCAAAGTAATGCATCCTACCCATATGAAGCAGTAAAAGCCTGCATATTGATATACCTGAAGGCGAGGCAATTTCCAAACTGATCTCAAGCTTTCACGTGAAGTTGCGCCTTCTGGCCAATCTAATCTTGGCCCTGGACGGAAGTACTTCACTGCATGCCTACTGCAGGCACAGATAAAAATTCAGGAACAGTTAATCTAAAGCTTAAAAAAAGTGGAATTTGCAGCCCATCAAAATGCACTACACAAAAATGATCGCTTCTTACTCTGCTCTATTAATCATATGCTGAGGAATTGGGCCCAAAACTCTCTCCATCATGGCCAAATGTTCCATGTTTTCATGGGTTTGAAAAAGTGCTTCCCCCTATGCATCAAATGCACACAAGAATTAGATGAGAACACTGAAAAATACACAACAAGGAGAAAAACCCTACTGTTTTAAGTTCCAAGTTCTATTATTTCCCATGTTAGCTTCGTTGACATGTCAAGGAATAAGAAAAAACTTAAAGAGCTAAATGACCTGAGGATAACTGGAAAGTCAAGCATCCAAATATTCAAAGAACTTACATGCTGATAAAGGAAAGTTTTGAACACTGCTGAAAGAAAATTAAAAACATAAAAAAAAAATCATAAAAATCCATTCAATCATATTGACCTCTTACTGGAATGAGGGAAGAAAAATGAGATCAGCTAGTATACAGGCCAAAAAATTCATAAAATACAAAAACATAAATCATTTGTCAATGAACTTCTATTAATCAGCTCTACTGCTAGTACACATTTTCTTCATAAAAGAAGCATCAATGACTTATGTACTTCTTTGCATTTGTGTGTGCATACATACATGTAGGCAAGTAATGCTTCCCAGGTACTCTTCCATGAAAGGAGGACAAAAAAGCTGAATATTATCATTGCAAGCGAATCTAGAGGTGCCAACCAAAAGCGAGACTCACTGAGCATAGTTCGACAAGTATACAACCGACACTCCACAAGTCACAGGGATAGTTCCAGCCAAGGCCTGTGAAAACATGATGACAGAAATTAACAATCAGTTCATACAAAATAATTGGCACAATAGGGTAACTAATACTCTTTGAATAACATTGAAATAATTACCCAAAATAACTTCTGGTGCACGGTAATGTCTCGTGGAAACTACATAATTGTGGTCTTGGTTTTCAAATGTTGTACTTCCGAAATCAATTAGTTTAATAGCACTTGACTTCGGGACATTCTTGAAATAGGACCCATCCTTACCATATTGAAATGGCAACTTCATGACAAAGTAAAAAGAAGGAAAAATCAGCAATCCTGATTATGTGAAACCATGATTTCCATGCAAAACTACCATTTGGATACACCTAGCTAGACAACAGAGAAAAGAACCTGCATCACATATACCTTATAGTCTGGCACTCTGATGTAATCAGAGGATACAAGAAGGATATTTTCTGGCTTCAAATCGGTGTGAATAAGGTGCAACCCATGCATATCTACAACATAAGTAGCAAAGAAGACAGAATGAGAAGAAAGAACATCAAAGATTACAGGAAATCAAATTTAATTTGGATAGAAAATTCTCAAAAGAACCACTCATCTTGTATCGTACAAAACCATGTTATTTCAAAATATGCAGGCAATTTAAAGTTTTAAAACAACCATCGCTATTCAATGTCAATACCAATGTGGAATCAATATAAATACAACAAAATGGTACAAGTTTTGCCACACACATGCTACAGACTCCAAAAGTTGTCGGCCGAACTCCCGGACTAGATCAATAGGAAATGACCGATAGCTGTTTTTCCGAAGAAATTCATACAAGCTTGGGCCAAGCTTCTCAAACACCTGTTAATAACATTTATCCCACTTGAAAGTTATAACTCGCAATAGTACTCAAGCAATCATTGCCATACGAAATGAGAAAAGTCACAGATACTTACAATACATATGTGATTACGATAGTCAAACCAATTCCGGATTTGTACGCAACTGCAAAGAATAAAATCACTTAGACTCATTTGCAACCTCCAAAGCAAATGGGATTACTTTACAAAAGGAACAAAGGAGTAACTAAACACAGGCACATACCGAGTACCCCATGGATCATTTCTTGCAAGCTGCTGGAGTACATTAATTTCAACTTTTGCAGCTTCACGGTATTTATGAAGAGAACGGATAATTTTGATAGCCACCATCTCATTATTTTGCATGTCCCAACACTCCAATACCTGCCCAAATGTACCTGAAGGGCACAAGAGGTAACAGTGAAATGTTTAAAATGAGAATATTTTGTGAAAATAGGGCAGCACAAACTATCTTAAGTTGTTTTAACCTATGAAGAACAACTTAAACATTTTCCTGGCATTGCTCAAAGCATTTTCATTGACAAATTATACAGTGAGCAGGCATTTAGTTCCTTGGAATCACTAAAGGAACGTAAGCATGTAAAAACTAAAAAAAATCTTGGTTACCATCAACATAATCATAGAAGTATTCATATTCCATTTGAGTAATGACAGGAAAGTTAAGCTATAAGAACTAACATACCCAACTCCCAAAAAAAAAAGTCATATTTAATTAATTGTAATTTATAACGTTGTAATAATTAACCTCTCAAGATGACTTGGAATAAATAGCAACTGATGAAAGGATATTAGAATCTAAAGCGCAAATAAGATGGCCATAACATTCACACCAGTCTCCTTCTGACAGTTAACAGGAAATAATACAATAAAAGTTATATTGACATAAATCATGAAAATCTACAGAGAGCAGAATGATACCTTCACCCATTTTTCCTTGAATCTTGTCTGCAAAACCAAAGTAAAAAAAAAAAAGTAAGAAAAAGATTATCAAAAGCAATCAAAAATGAAAGAAAGCACATGGATCCACACACAAAAGTAATTAGCAAATGCAACAGGAAAAAGCATATATTCACATGGATATGCCCAAAATCATAAATAAAAAAAAATAAACAGCTTGTATGACAGTAAAAGAAAAAAATGCACAAAGGAATGCGCCACAGTTCAAAGGATTATACATGCATTTATGCATTGATACAATGCTAAAGGGATAATGGTTCAATAGGAGAAACATGGTCATGAACTTTCTAAATTATAAGAAAATATATCATTGCATGCTTGCACACTGGTTATTTAGCTCAAGAAGTAAAGTTAACACTACTTGAATTACTCTAGTGAAATCAAGGTATGTGAGTCCACGTCCCAGACAACCAGCAAAGGTAGGAAAAGGCTTTCAGCACCCAAAATTGTACATATCAAATTTGCAGTAGAAATCCAACAGAAATAGAGAGAACCAGTTCACTACTTTGGTGAACATAAACAAGCTTTATAATACCCCCAAGCTTGTGCTTTGAAGTTTGATAGCTGAATAAGGTTTTGATCAAAGAAATCCTGACAAAATATCAGGACATGTCATGCTAGCAATGTAGTTAATAAGGCTAAATTAGTAGCTTAGAAGAGTATTTTTTTTTTTTCACTATGAGCCTTACTTTCCTCTATAATGAGTCTCATTATGTGTGCAGGCATGTCGTGTGTGTACGCATAAATGTGTATGCCTGTGTATGTGCTTGTGTGTGTGTGTTGATTTTGATGGCTTTATTACTATAAGCTAGTTAAATTTACATAGTTACGCAATGGAAAAGTTACACATTATTGCTGTCAGATGAAATTGCAGAAGCTTGTGCTACTAAACAAACAGCTCAAATCATAATTCAAGAAGGTAAGAGAAGATCAAGCATAATTACAACGAGGAGTTAAGTTCTCTCCAACTGCAAAAGTGTAATGCCCATCCTTGTCATCTTCTCGCCAAGGGGGTGAAGCATGACGGGATGCATTCTTGAAACACATAGAAGAGCAAAAGTCATTGATGATGGTGCCAGTCCTGACTTCTTGCCCACAATAAAGTGCTGGCTGGGCCTACACATAGCCATTCATTCAATTCCTTTGTAAGAGACAAAGAAAAATAATAGCATCAGTACTACACTTGACATTACTTTGTCATTCAATTGAAAGAAACAATAAAATCCAAATGTGTGATCTAGAAAATCTACAACAACAGCTAAAGAAATATCTCAAATTCTTGCTGAACCAATACAGACCCATTTTATTTGAAAACAACAATTCCCTTCAAAGCATGTATCAAAAACTGTATCAAAAACTGAAGCCATAAAGCCATTCCTCTCTCTTTTTCTCTCTTCCTTCTCCCTCTTTGATGACATCACTGAATGCGCATAAAGTATTATAACGAACAGCATGTGCATAACCTACTGAAATTTCAGACTACTTCCAGATTCCGAGAATCATACCGCCTTAAAGGAAGAGAACCTAGCTTCAAGAAGAGAAACAAAAGATGATTGTCGAATAAAATGCCATTTATTATTCTCTAATTTGACGAATAATTCATTCCTTTTCTTTAAAGTTAAAAAAACCGCATAATTAAACAAGAGAAAATATCTAAAGCGGAAAGAATGAAAAACGAATCACCCCTTCAATGACAACGACACTGTTGAAAATGCTAACCAAAAGTCAAGATAAATAGAAGAAAAATGAGTAGCCAGCAATTTAAGAGGAAAGCACGGCACCTGTGAAGTATGAAAAAGCAAATTCCGCTACTAAGGCAGTCCATACCGAAGTAGTCCAATTGGCAAGACAGAAGTCACGCTTATATCAACATCTATTCTAATTTCCCAATTATACTTTTCCGATCCATCAATTTGGAAAATCAATAGCAAACCGAATCCCCAAATTGAAGAACCCCAACAAATGGAAGAATAAAAAAAACAACATTAAATTCTTCAAACAGGAAAAGATTAGCAGGAGGAAGAGCGAAAAGAGGAAAATTGAGGTACCAAATGGGGAGGAGGAACATCCCACGTTAGCCTGGGACGCTTTCTCGGCCTTTTCTCCATTTGGGTGTGCGGAAAATCGCTGATCCACTGCGTCCCCATTGCTCTATTCGTCGAACTCTGGAGATTTTCCTCTTCTTTCTACCCTCTTTATCTCAATTCAAGGAGGAAGGAAACCTGATAGATTCGAGATCGCTCGCTCTACTTTCTTGCAACTCTCCTGCAAGAGAATTCCGACGGGGAAAAGGTGGGGGCTGACTCGAGTCAGGTGCGTTCCCGCCTCACACTGACCACCTTGTGGGAAGGTAGATTCGGGTCCATACCCGTTTTAGTTTTGATAGATCTCGGGTAAGGACCCGGTTCCTGGTTGGGGATGCCCGATCCTACCCGACCTTCATTTCTTGCACCCGAATTGTTCGTAAAGGATTTTAATAGATTCCGAATTGGAAACTCAGATTCATTCAGACTCAAATCAATGACTTAGATTACATTCAGACTGAAATAATCGTTTGAAGTCAGATTTGCTCCGAATCCGACTTACCGTCCAACGTAGATCCAGTTCTTACATATAACAACCACTCTTCTAAATATCATTGTTAGATATCTATTAATTGATTAATGCACATTTTCGATCTGGACCTTACATCACCACAACTGGTTAGAATATGACCCGATTCTGTCTTTTATGAGCTGAAGAAGAAATCTAACAGATTGATTATTAAACTTTTATAAACTCGTAGTTACATACTCCAAATGTGTAATTTTTATGAAGATTTGTATTGTTTAAGCTGTGGAGATGACATCCATGTAGTAAACTTTACAAGAAAACAAATAAATGATGTAATGGTTTACTCAAGATACAGTAAAATTGTTAAGGAGCAAACCCTTCAGAAAATGCTGATGGGCACCGACATGTGAATAAGTGAAATGGAGGTATGATGAACTATTATATAAATAAATAATTGGTGTAGGCAATTGTCCAGACAAGCCCACCTGAGCTTCTGCCAATTATGAACCAGCTAGAAAATGATGTGAAACTCGAATTCATCCATCGAAAATACACCAACTAATGGAATACAAAGATTGAATCATGGTGTGAAGTCAAGATCGAAAAGTGTAATCTGTTGCACTATCAATTAATCACGAAGTACTAATCAGAACCAGTTCTACATTGCCCACATGAGAAAACTTCATTAGATCATTCCTTCTTCTTCTTCTTTTTGATTTCCCTAGCACATAGCACGATCTAGTCTAACTAGTTAAAATGTTCTAATGAGAACTGGTTTAACAAGAGTTAGATTGGACATCTCCTATATTTTAAATGTGTAATATAACTGGCTTAAGTGAGAGGCAATACATAACCTGGGAATTTCCAGTATCAATGGTAACATTAGAGGGCGTTTGTTTACTTTGGAATGTTCGCGATATCTCAGATCCAAGGATTTGGTCTCAGGGCCCCTCCTATTGGACTACAAATCTGAGCTTTGCCCAGATACTGAGGATCTCAAATTCACATTTTTCAATAGATTTCAAATCCAGTGTTTGTTTACTTTGTGAGACCTCACAAAAAAGGGATTTCAAATCAATCTTGAATTTAACATCCGAGATTACCAAACACACACCCTTACAGTTTACATCCTTATATATATATCTCACTTGCTCATATATAAGGGGTGTTTGTTGTTTCAATTAAAGTATTGGAGATATGATGTCTTATTGTGACAACTCTACCATGAGTACCTAACTACGTTGTCGATTTTCAACAAATTATGTAGCAACTGGCGGGGAAATGACAACACTATGATGATCATGTGGACATCAGGGTTAATAATGCTAGCAATTGTGCAATACAAAATTATTTCCTTGTTAACCTTTTTTTTTTTTTTTTTTGGGTAATAACATGCATATAGCATGGAAGCCTGAGCATCGTTTATTACCATTGTCCTTAGGCTTAACTCTTCATGACAAAACTGTAATCTCTTTCTCTCTCTCTCTCTCACTTGAATAAGATAAGAAATTTATTAGATTAATGAGATTCGCTGTAATTTTGAGCAAAACTTGTTTAGCTGTAACTAAGCTCAAAATTTGAGGAAAAATAATTCGTCTCAGTGAGTCATATTCAAGTTTGGAAAGAAAAAGTAGATGTCACCATATTCGTGGTGGCATGAAAGGGGCACGCGATTGGGCTTTTGAATAGTGACACTCGCACCAAATAACAACTTAATTTAGTGTTCATTTCATAAGGTATATTATATATATAAAACATAATATAATGTTTTGGATGGCTGCTTTACAATTAAAGTTGTATTGCAGAAGAGGACAGACTCAATGAAAAGCTAAGGGACAACTAAACCCACTGCACTCAAATAATTAAATCTCTTTAATTGTCTTGGCCGCATGCTTCCACTATCTTCAATCGTCAACACTCTATTGCTTACAGTTATGCTACATTCTTCAAAAAATGATGAAAGTTTCTACCCATCAAGTTGTAATGCATGAGAAGGTCATATATTGGACTCAAAATTATGAAAATACCGTTTCATGGACAAGAAAAAACATGAAAGAGTAAAAGTTAGATTTTGCAGATTGGCTTAAATCTCTCTCTCTCTCTCTCTCTCTCTCTCTCTCTCTATATGACAAAAGTACTGCAAACATGGAGCCGTGTGTTAATGATAACAGTAAAAAGATTTCGTGATAAAAAAGGACAACGGTAAATCTGTGTCCGAAAGGTTCCGTGGTTTTCATTCTTGAAAACAATAAAAAAAAAAGAAGGACGTTCGATATCTCTGCAAAAAGCATCGATTCCGGGCATCCACCATGAGATACCCTGAAAATATCTACGATCGGATGCAACTAATATTTATCCTAAACCATGTTGATGGCCAACTTGGGTCCAACTACTAAATACCCATTAACTTGAAAGAAAAGGAATTAGCATCTTAATTTTGCAGCACATTAGGTAAACGATCCCTTTCGAAAACACACAACATTTCCATTGCCAGCCGCAACAACAGAGTGAAAAACACTCGAAAGTAGTTGAATAAACAAACAGATAAAACAGGGAAGAAGAAAACAAAAACAGCAAAAAGGGTAAAAAACCAAAAAAAAAAAAAAAAAAAAAAAAAAAAAAAAGAGGAGAAGGAGATGGGACCCACACCGCCACCGCCCGCCACCCTCTCTGATTTCAATATCAACCGTTGCTTTCTCGAGCCGCTGTTTCACAATTCCTGGGCGCCGCAAGTTTTTCTCAAAATTACCCATCAACCCCTCACGGCAGACCGCTAGCGGCTAGATGTGATTGTTACGCGGTGTGGTGTAAAAAGTTGGAGCATTTTTTTCATCTAAATGAAATCGAGCAGGGAAATCCGTAATTCTTATATATACGTATACAATTAAATTTTATTTTTGACATATAGAGCTTTCTCTTGTGGTCAGGCCCACGTCCGGACCGGCGGGAGACGCTAGGTCCGGACGATCTATGACAAATTGGTAATATTTTGCAAAGAGCGGGACCTCTCTCGTAATCTCCCAGACAAAAGCGGATCGGAACCTGAGAGCTGGCCGAAACTCCGAGCGGTGGAAATCCACGTGGCCGAGAGCCAGCGGGTTTATGAGGACACGTGGCGAGCGGAGGACGGTTATTCCTATGTGCCCTCTTCTTTAAATCCACGAGTCGGTCCACCGGTTTCTTTACTGCTTTACTCTTAATAGGTCCCCGGGAGAGTGAGCTTCCCTGTGCTCTCCAGAATCTTTCTTTCACGCCTCTGTCGCCTTCTCTCCCGCCTCCGATCTAGGGTTTCTTCTTCTTCCAGTCGAAGATGTCGGCCTACAACGGGAAGTACTCAGGTGAATACCAGTGGCCGGTCTCTCTTATCTCGTTTCTCGTCTGCCTAGTTGTTGATAAGTTTTGATGTTGCAACTTTGATGTCTTCTGTTAGATCATGGTAGGTTGGCTCCTCTCCTTTTATGAGGGTCTTCTTAGTGAGTTGCTGAAAGTTTCTCTTTCTCTTTCTTTTCTGACATCATTTGAGCTTCTGATCACGGAAAGTGATTTTGTTTTGATTTGTTCTGGTTTTTCAGTGGGCTTCTCCTTGAGATCCTATCTTGCGTATCTTCTTCTTCATCTGCTTCTGGTTTTCTGGACTCTGTTTATGTTCATCTCGCTCCCTGATTTATATACTGCGAAAGATGCTTATTTCCCCTTTCTTCTTCTTTCTTTTCCCGCCTTTTCAAAACGATAACTAGAGAAGCGATCTTGAAAAAACTGGATTTGTACCCCCAAGTTAGGCATGCGTACTGGGAGAATCACTCATTCTCAGAAGAAGCGTTTCTAGAAGCTTGTTTTCTGCTGGAAGAAATGTTTCTAAAAACGTTTTTGCTTGGACCTGTCTGGCATGTTCTAGATTTTTTTGCATATAAAGTTTGTCCGCATGTCACGATTATACTTTAGTATTATTCATTTATTTTTCTTTATCTAGTCCAAACTTATAAGAGACCGTGAAGCGTGATCTAGCTGCGACGGTTCTCCTCTCCAAACGTATCTAAGATGGATCTGAAAATTTGTTGTGTTTTTGTAGCGTCTCGTTAAGTGTATCGGACATTAAAAGGCCCCTTTTCTGTTTAGCTTTTATTAATTATCTTAACTCTTAAGATTTTTTTTTTCTTTTATTTGTTATGGACCTATGGTAAGAGGCGCTTCATTATGTTTCTCCTCGGGGTCCTGATTTAGTAGAAAGGTTTATCTATTTCCTTTGCATTCTTGTCCTTAATATTGCGCTAATATATGCAGAGGAACTTATCAAGAATGCTAAATACATTGCGACTCCCGGCAAGGGCATCCTTGCTGCCGACGAGAGCACCGGCACCATCGGCAAGCGTCTCGCCAGTATCAACGTCGAGAATGTAGAGGCTAACCGCCAAGCCCTCCGCCAACTACTCTTTACAGCCCCTGGTGCTTTGCCTTACCTCTCGGGTGTCATCCTCTTCGAAGAGACCCTCTACCAGAAGACCACCTCCGGCAAGCCCTTCGTCGACGTCCTTCTTGACGGCGGGGTTCTTCCCGGCATCAAGGTCGACAAGGGCACCGTCGAGATCGCCGGAACCAATGGAGAGACCACCACTCAGGGCCTTGACGGCCTTGCTGCCCGGTGCCAGCAATACTACAAGGCCGGCGCCCGGTTCGCGAAATGGCGTGCTGTTCTCAAGATCGGACCTACGGAGCCAACCGAGCTCGCAATCCAGCAGAACGCTCATGGCCTAGCTCGCTATGCCATTATTTGCCAAGAGAACGGCCTCGTCCCCATCGTCGAGCCGGAGATCCTGACGGACGGCAGCCATGACATTCAGAAATGTGCGGCAGTAACAGAGCGAGTGTTGGCAGCTGTATACAAGGCCCTCAACGATCACCATGTTCTCCTTGAGGGTTCTCTTCTCAAGCCCAATATGGTGACATCTGGTTCCGACTGCCCGAAGAAGGCAACGCCGGAGGAGGTCGCCGACTACACGGTTCGGGCGCTTCTGCGCACTGTTCCCGCCGCCGTTCCAGGCATCATGTTCCTCTCAGGAGGGCAGAGTGAGGAGGAGGCGTCGGTGAATCTGAACGCCATGAACAAGCTGGATGTGCTGAAGCCATGGACATTGTCGTTCTCATTTGGGCGTGCCCTGCAGCAGAGCACGCTGAAGACATGGAAGGGAAAAGAGGAGAACGTTAAGGCTGCACAGGAGGCGTTCCTGACGAGGTGCAAGGCCAACTCGGACGCCACGCTTGGCAAGTATGCTGGTGGTAATGCCGGCGGATTGGCCTCTGAGAGCCTCCATGTGAAGGGATACAAGTACTAAGTGTTTTATCCTTGGCTGTGCTGTGGATCTTCATCCGCCTGTGTTTTTTTCTTTTCCTCAGAAACAGATGTTTTGTCCTATTTCTGTCGGACGTTCGTGGCTGCTTATGACAAATTTTATCGTGCTAGTAGTTGGTTTTGAGATAATTTTGTCTTGCTCTCCCTCTCTCTCTAGTGGCTGGTTTTGAGATAATTTTGTCATCCAATATCTCTCGTTTTCTCTCTCTAATTTTATTGATCTTCTGGTTATGGGAGTGGGATGATCTTCGGACCCCGTATGCCTCCTCTCTACGTTGGCCGAGTAGCATTGAGATCTTTGTAACATTACTGATCGGTGCATGGTGTTGGCTTTGTTTCACTGTTTGAGAGTCGGAACATTTTTAATCGTTTATTTTGGCCAGCGTCGCCTTGCATGCGAGTTTATAGGGAAATATAGCCCGCGCACCAGAGATAGAATGGAACAAAAGGCCCCCAACTTCCACTTCGAGTTTTGAAAGTCTGCCAGCTACTAATCACTGAAGTGAGTTTCGTTAGTCTGCAGCTGAAGTTTCAGACGTTTTAATGCCGAGACGGTAAAAGTACTCTCTCTTCGAGCAATAGACTTGGCAAAATATATTCGAGTAAATGCATTCTCATATATTCGCGAAATTAGTTCATCTAAGAACTGGCTACTTTATGCCAATCTCTTGGTCTCTGTCCGCCTGTTTTTTGGATTTGTCAAGGTACCGCGAACTGCTCTTTGTTGACACCATCAAGAAAAGACGGACAATTTTTTTATTACGAAGATGACGGATCACAGGCAGAAATTACGGGAAGAAAGCAGAGGTTTCGAAAATGGCGAGTGAGACAGAACATGGGGATTGGGGAAAGAAATCACAAAAGCCATTATTAGAAAATTGCTTCATAACGTATGAACATCAAAGCCGCAAGGCAATAGAGTGGAAGCCTCACACACTGGCTCGTAGTTTATATATATATATAGAGAGAGAAAGAAAATTAGAGGAGAAAAATAGACGCTCGAGGAGACGACACAACTATCCCGAAGAGCAAGTAGTTACTTCCAGAATCTAGGCCTCATATAAAAAATGGCAAAAATGTGCAGATATCGGGCGTCCTATGTTTGCTGAGCATCATCATCATCATCTGTGCCAAAATATCGATCGCCAAATTCCCCCATACCAGGAACAACACGGAATTCTTCATTGAGACCGGTCTCTATCTCTGACGTCACAATCTTGATTCTCGGAAAATTCTGGCACACCACATGTACTCCTTGGGGTGCCTTCATTATTTTTCCAGGATGAACACAATTGCAAAGTGATGAGAGTCTAGAATTAGAGATAAAACGCCTAAGAGAAAATTTGGCTAGAAGATGGAAGGACAAATGCCCGCATTTTCATTTGGACGCCCGGTAGAACTACGATAAAATCTAAACGCTGACAAAGGAGCATCTTACCGAGATGAGATTGAGAAATATGATATTGCATTCTGGCACCCCTTTCTGGATTATTAGTGAGATGGCTTGGACTGCTGAATTCCCTGTAAAAAGGGAAAACAAGGGCTTCATGCCTCTAAGGAGAAGAACAGCAACTTCATGGTACTAGAAAAATAATGCACCACAATGATCACAAGACAACGCAAGTCAGACATCGATTTGTAATATATGATAGTAGTTAACCGATCCAAATCACATAGAGAAACTCAAACCTGTGCCAAGGATGGGATCTAACAGAAGAACATGTCGCTTGGAGATGTCTTCAGGTAATTTCTCATAAATCAGCTGCATGAATAAACCAAATACCAGTAAATAGATTGAAAATCAGAGGCAGGTCAAGTGTAATAATTCCCAGAACACAAACCTGTTGACCATTATCTCCTTCTCTGTGGATTAGTATCTTCCCAATCTTAATCCCTTTGCAACATGCTCGCAGTGCATTCTCCATGCTCTCCCCACTGACATATTATGTAAATGTATGCTAAATAAAAGGGATCGATCTAAAAGAGACATTCCAACACTATATGATCACGTTCAAATGACCGCTTGACTAAAATAGGAAAAATTACAGGTAGATGTGCAAGCATGAACTTAGAAATCAAAGCAAGTTTCCATTTGGTTTAAAGAAGCCTATTGTTGTGAAATTGGGGAAAGGGTGACCAGACATCACTCAAAAGTAGAATTGTAGTGAAATCATGCGATCAGATTAACTTGTGAGAAGGATCTTTTTTCTGTGTTTACAAGATTTTACATGACATTGATACGCCATTGTGTTCTCAAACTGCAGTACACATGGCAATACAATAAAATATTCATGAAATGAAACAAAGATGAATTTTTTCTGTCCAATTTACACTTGGCTTATGCAAGGGCTGGTGCTCCACTATGCTATGTCACATCGGGGCAAATAAAGCTGACTATACATTTGGTATTAGTCTTGTGCATGTTTGGGGCCAATGTCTCGCATGCTAAATGTCAGCAAGGACCATTTCTTGGTTAATGGTTCTCTCTCTCTCTCTGTTTGCCCCTTGTATGTGCATCTGCGTTCAGGGAGGAGCTCAGAGAGAAGGTACGAGAACAAAGAACGCAGTCTTGAACCTGATATAGCATGTTGTAGAATGCATTGTGAAACACAATGTAACTAATACTTATGTAGAGAAAAATACAACACACCAAAGATACAACACACCCCTAAAAAATATGTTTCAAAGGGTATGTTATATTACATAACGTAATTATGCACAAAAAAAAAAATGATACACCGGCAACAATAGTTGTTACCATACTGTAATGGGTGTAACATACAACAGACTTCTGTGTTAGACCCTCGGAACAAAAAAGATGATAAATAAGTTGCTTCTAAAAAGTAAAAGTTGCATAAGACGGCTGAATATTAAGTTTTTCACTAAAGTTTAAGGTAAGAAGCAAACTTAACGATTCAAAGAGCTACATCAAAATTAGACAAGTAATTTAGCCAATGTGAAAAAGAAAAGACGAGTGTTTCTTGGATGAAAATAACATCCAATTTTGCACAAAACAAGAAGTACCTTCTGATGACGGAGACACCACAAAGTCTTTTACAGAAATCCACTCCAGTGTACACTGAACCTGCATCAAATGGAGTGTCAGGTACTTTAGATGAAGTAAAACTTGGTTAGTAAATAAAATAGCAGCCAGTTTAATGCTAGGACATCATCCAGTGAAAAATGAATCGAGGAAAATAACAATGTGACCTCAATGCTGAATCTGACTGCAAAGAATGCACATCTATTTATTTGATATCACATCTCCCAATACAATGCAATTGCATGGAATTGAAACAGTAAGAAGGAAACCCTGAAATCTAAAAATAGTACACAAAGTGACAAGTTCAAAGGTCTTTAAGGGCCTGTTTGGGTATAGATATATGAGGTGGGGATTAGAGTTTGTCACTGTAATACCTGCAGAAGAATGCGGTGAACATAAAATGAATAAAAGGAAACACAGAATGAAGAAAGCAAAGGAAAACTGAAATTAGCGCTAAATCTTTTTAATCTCAACCAATGAATAACAAAATAACCACACGTAACTTTAAATAGGGTCAATAGGGTCCCTAAGCAAACTGGCCCAAATGGATCCGGCTCCAAATGAGTAAAAAAAAAAACCAAAGTGCTAGACGGATCCTTCATAAGAGTCAGATCCAAACTATCCTAATTCCATATACCACATTGGTTTCTTCTTCCCATTTAAGAAAATCGCTGAACAATGTGAAGAAAAAGAAACTTCACTGAGCCAAAAAGTGTTCACCACTCACCTTTTGATACACTGTGTCTCTCCCCTGCCATCTGAAACGAGTAACCTTTCTCTCCCTTTCTCTCTCTTTCACTCACACACACACACACAAACAAACACATGTAAGGAGTCTCACTCTGAGGAGCGGCTCACATTTCTTTTGCCCTAAGAGTGCCTCAAGCCCTTCCTCCTTTTCCCACTTTTTAGCAGGAGATGGATCTGCAATCCATCTCCCTTCCCCATTTTTTGGCTGAAGATGGGCTCAGCTTCCTCCCATTTGGTTGATATGGGTTTACATCGTAGCCACAAATATTGTTCTGGGATTTTATCAATGAGTTTTTTCTCAGGTATTTATCGGCAAAGTTGTTTTTTTTTTTTAAATATATCAGTTTTTCTAAAAAATAAAAATCAAAATGTTAGGTCAAAATACAAGAAATGAAAAGTTAATAAGTATTGTATTGCATTTAGGAGGTCATGTTAAATACCTAAAGCAAGAGGAAATAAAACAACAAAACAAAAGTTGAAAAAAATAAAAAACAGAAAATGAAATAAAAATAAATGAAAAAAACACGATAAAATCATGAGAAATTCATTTTTAACGTTTTTTCAATATATGTGATATTTTCCCGTTTCTTCTATTTTCTTTATTTTTTTCATTAATATCGCGATATTTTCAAAAATATTGCAATATTTGTGGCTATGGTTTACACTTGTGCCATAAGTTGTCGTTCTTGGATGCAAAGATAGCATCAATTTCCACTATTCAGTGGAAATGTCTACACCCACATCTTGCATGCCCCATGCTCGCCTTATAGCACAACCACCACCATGTCATTTTGGCACAACATTATTCCTGTAATCTCCCCCCCACCCCCCACCCAACCAAACTTATCAATTTCTTTTACTTTTTGAGATTATCTTAACAAAATCATTAACAAATTTCAATCGCTTTCAAAAATTTTTCTTATTTTTTGCATTTTAACTTTTTCTTTAATGAATTTACTTCAAAATCTCATTAAAACAAGATACAGTAAAAGAAAGTGAAAATGAGTTTTCAGCATGGCCAATATATCAAAATGCCAAGAATATTGAAACAATATGGACTTTGGTATTTGCAACATTGGTTTGCCATCAAACACCAAACAAGATGTCAGATTTAATTTCTCGTTGTTATAAGGAGATTTATACACCTTTTCCAGGTTTCAGTCAGAGATGTGATCTCCAACTATTTTTTTTGGAGTACCTTTCATGCCATACAGCCTGAAATGTTTCACCGATCAGAACATTTCAGATCCATCAAATGCTCTGCAAAGGCTATGAACTTCACATTTTAAATTCTCAAATGAGAAAGAAGTAAGACAGGCTGCTCAAGAAATCACCATGCATGACTCAACACGGTTCGAGTGGAAAGGAGGGGGTGGGGGTGGGGTGGGGTGGGGGGGTGGGGGTGACAAACGATTGCTTCTTCATGGCAGATCAGTCGTCAAAATATATCTTGTTAATTGTATATACAGGAAAATTGAATGGTAACTCTGACTTTTCAGGGTCACCCAACCATCTAACCAGTGTTGTCTGATCCATCATGATGGACGGTTAAGAACTTAAGAGAAAAATGTGATGGTCATTTTCCTCATCTAGTATTAGTTCACATTTTCCCCTTGTTTTCCCTCATCCATCCATCTACTTCAAATGAACGGCCCTGGTTAGATGACTGGATGACTTTGGATAGTCTGAGTCACCATTCACTCACTAGTCAATATACATATATATCACTATACCCATGTTTTTTCTGAAAAATGCTGCACCTTACAACTGTGTGACAAAGCGATACAGTTTGAAGAAAAGGTTTCACATGTCAGTGCAGTACAACAACCGAGGACATGATTATGATGGCAAGAGTTGTATCAACAATAAACTCATAAAACCACATGCTGCACAACAATGTTCTGGCACTTGCACTGCAAGAGAAGCGACAAAAGGTTTCTCTATTCAGAAAATATCACCACATGGAACATTTCATCTCAATAAAAAGATTCAATCACAAGATACTCACTGAAATTAATTTCCTAGACAATATTATGGCAGTATCCTATAGGATATACAAGAAATTACAGGAATGACAGGCACATATGCAATGCTCACAATTCTTAAGACTCTGAACAAATTCACGAGCAAGTAAAGGCAATGTTGCAGCTTACCTGTTGGAGTGATCACCTGCTTTTCAATAAACGGAAGATGGCCTAATCCATGTTCAACAACCTGTCCATGAGATGCACAGCTGGAATCTCACATCATTATTTGTAAATTAACCTTGCTTACTAAAGAGCCTTACTAACCAAACGGATCAAGCGATCAGCATAAAATACAAAGTCATGCTTCGTTGTCTGTGCATCACGTATTAGCGTATGCATACCACGAATCTGAAACAATTTAAGGTCACCACTATAAACAAAACCTCATATTCAGAACTGAAAGAAGAATTAAAGGACTGACAAATAAATTGTTTTGGGGGGATTTTGCACAGGATAAGGTTCAGATGGAACACCAAAATTAAAACTCCATCAGCGAAACAAAGGGAGCCATGTTACCTGAAAAGTTGAATGGATAACATACAGATTTGGATATATCTTGCACAAATCATGCTGCCCAAGTTTTGTGTGGATATGTTGCACAATCAGATCGACAGCAACATGGTTATCACCTCCACGGGGCATGATAATATCAGCATATTTCTTTGATGGCAGTATGAAGTCATCAAAAGCAGGCTTCACGAATTTTGAGTACTGCAGTAATTACAGACAAAATTGTGAATGGGATAATGAAAATAACACAAATAGAAGATAACATACACAAAAAATAAGCTTAACATGAGTTCTCTGAACCCTGATTATCTGAAAACTACTAGCAATTAGCAAATAAGAAAACAAAAACTATTAATACACTGATACTTAGGCCATAAGGTCAACACCCTAAATATCTAATGCCAATACCTAAATCAAAATTAAGCATCATTTCATATGAATCACAAACAATTGTCAGAAGCTACAGGAAAAAGGAACAATTTAGGAAGTACACAAGCATGTGCTCCACTGCTCCATACCTCTTTTGACATTACAGACAAAACTGCTATCCACTAAATTGAGTACAACATATGCTTGCTTACTTTTTTATACTCATGAGATGCAAAAGTACTTCAGAATTTACACTAAAAATTTTCAAAAGAATTTGCTAACCTGGTCTAGCACCATTCGAACATCTCTCCCTTTCTCAACAGTGTCACGTCTTATTCTCCTTGCCAATCGTATATCAGCATCTGCACTGGATATTATTCTTAAGTTCCTCTCATATTCTATATCAAAAAGCAGGAGCTAAAAATTTCACATAATTTTTTGAACAACCAAGACACTATTTTCATGGTAGGAGACTAGCTGCACTAATTTAAGCTTCAGAGTCACTTCTTCTAGGTTTCTCACCAAGAATATTAGGGAAGGAAAATGACAAGAAATCCGATAAGCTCATTTAGACAAATGAGTCCTCTCCAAGAGGACAAATTTGTGGAAGGTGGAAACATGTGTGAGTGAGAGGACATCATGCAGAAAAAGTACAGCCCTCAGCAATTCCCTGGTTATGGTTCAAGACATGAATGGATGACCACACGTCTTAGCCATGCATGATTTTGAGACCTTACTGGACCTAATTAAGATGGCCTCAAGCTGGCCAAGCACAGAATTTTAATATGTGCAAGTTGGTGTGTAGTCTGAAGAGTATAGACAAAGAAAAACCTGTATCAACGAAGATCTTCATGTTCATCAATTCTCGGACCCGAGGATCATGCAAGATTAATATGCCTTCTAAAATGATTACATCTGCGGGGTTAACCTGGAGCAATTCAAGTTCACAAATGCTACAGTCAAGAGAATTTTTAGACAATACATTGACATTTCATGGTTAAAATGATCAAACAATACCATTCCAAAGTTCATATTAAGTCCTGACAATGTTTTAAAAATTTAAAACATTATTTACCTAAAAAATGAACTGAATAAAAGTAGTCAAATAGTGTTAAGACATCTAAAACTTACAACAATCAAGTGCAGCATGTTAGAGAAGCTGGATATCGTAGATAACATAAAGAATAGCAACATGTGGGGCCTAGGACACAAATCACAATAATAAAGTAGAAAATTACAGTGAAAAATATAGAGTGCATGTTCTTCAAATCTGCAGCCAGAAACTACCAAGTACCATGGTAATTTGAGAATATAAGCCAATATAATAGTTGACATAACAGCAAGTTACTATTTGGACCACCTTGGCATATTGGTCTCAATTGATAACTCCTATTTGTTCTGGTCAGAAAGAAGAAAATAAATCCACCTAATAAGCAGTTGGAATGGTACCTTACGTGTTGGACCTGCAGAGTTTTTCCGACAATCATAGTTTGGAATATCAACTGACTCCCCATGTTTCAACTTCTCCATACAAGAAAGCAGCCTTTCAGTGTCGAAGGCATCTGATTGAAAAAAAAGAAGTCAGACAAGAAGATTAGAAGAAAATGATCACATAATGAGGGAAAATTTTCCTTTGATATCAAGTAAAATTCATCATATGATAAACATGTCCCTTTTGACTGAATTTCTTAATGCCCCGATGGATGCAAGTCCTTGGTGGAAAAGATAGAGTATAGACCCATGCATGCTAAAAGGAAAATAGTAAAGATGGTATTCACACTTCAAAATAGTCGAGTAAATAGACTATGCCCTAATGTGATGGATCATGGAGGCAATACTCACCAGGGTGATCAAAATTATACTCATGAGCATGTTCTAGCTCTTCCTCTGTCAAAGGATGATAAAAGGAATCCTACAAATAAGAGCTACCATAATTAGGAAATCTAAATAAAGTAGTCTGTCAAAGACAGATAAAGAAAACAGTGCAAAGGAAACATATGGATATAACTCAAACACTAAAGCGTATGGAACCACAACACACATCAACAAGAGAAGGATCTGTCTTCAGGGCTGCATTCACATATCCAACAATATTAGGTAAACTTTGTTTTTTTTACGCCATGCATCTGAGTGAAGGTTGAATATCAAGTTCATCAGGATTTAAATCTTTTCATGCATCTGAGGCAGTATAATCCAAACACAAAACAGTAATATATGCTGTCAAATGTACATGTGTGGTAGGTGCATAGGAAAACATAGGGAATCCATTGCGTTTCTGATGGCTCTAATACTCATGAGAAAATGTGCATCAAAAGGACTTCGCACAGATATCTTGGGGATTGATTATCAAATGAATGTGGCTGCTCAAAGAAACATGTCATCTCTTTCAAACTTATTTAAATAGTACTATTAAAATAAAATAAAATGAAAATTTGCATTCACCTGATTAATCTAATACACAATCAGTCATATGCACATGGACAAACAACTTACAAATACATGCAAGTCTCTTTTTTTTTTGGCTTACCAACATTAATATTGTTCACTACTAGGGCATGAAATCACAGAAATGAATGAAGGCGGCATGATTTCCAAACCATGTACTTCTAAATTTGGACAAGACTTAGTATTAAAATGTTTAAGAGTTATGCCCTTTCTGTAGAGCATCAAAAGGGTAGGCACAAAGCCCAAACATATACTTCTGTTGATCTGTTCACAATATTTTTCAGTGATAACGAACAAGAAGGTCAAAGTCAAGCTAGTCTTTGAAGCACACACTTTGATTATGTTGAGATATAAAACAAAGACAGAGGACTAGCCCTTGTATCAGCAGATCGATGGTAATGAAGGACAGTCACAAGATGGTATAGCATGTAACCATACTTGGCAAATGAGAACAACACGATGATCTCGAAGCTGTTCAATTATCATTTCACACACAGTGGTCTTCCCAGATGCTGTGCCACCAGCTACTCCTGCATTCAGCAACAAGTCCATACAAATTATGCTTCAACATTCTTGCTATGGCATGTCAGGCAGATAGAAACTAGAGAAAGGATTCCATAGCAGTGCCCTTAGCCAGAAGCTAAACTTGATTACTGGGATTAATTATCAAAAAGAAATATCCAGCACGTATCAACTTCATGCAAAAGCACAACAGAAATGCACCATTGGCAAGAATAATGCCAAAATGATAATAAAACCAATTACAGGAAGAAGCTTCACTTCATTATGTAGCTGAATTTGATGGGCTAATAGAAGATATGTATACAAGCTTGTTCTATTATATGGGAAATTGCACTTTTCCCTGGAAAATATAGTGTGACGTCAAAAACATGATGTCCCAGGAATCAATAGCACATACTGTATTTTTGGCATTTTCCCATTGTCTGACCATAGATTCTTCTTTGTTTATCATTAAATACGATTTGACTCCTAGAGTAGTGCATTGACTTGCACATGTTGAGCCATCACAACAGATTTATGTCAATACTTGTGTTGTTCCCTCCAGTTGATACATGCCCCTGAGTTTCTCACCATCAATGCCAAAAAGCATTGCGAATTAATTTTGATGAACAATAATAAAGTACTTACCAATTATAAATGGTTGTTTGTGCATACTCTCAGTTTTAGAGGTCGTTGGTTGCTCCTCCTGTGAATTTAATCCATTTATGCCATCTAAATGAAACCCTGAGAAATGAGGTCCCGATGATTTCTCGAGAAGCTCTACGACATCCTCAGACCCCATAAGAGTCAACAGAATCACCAAAACTAGAACAAAAAATATTATTGAATCAGCATGAGGAATGAAAACAACATTGAAAAAAACAAGTAAATTTATCTATGACAAACTCCAGTATATGATTGCTAAGTATTGATTGACAACATGATTGCGAAACAAGCTTGTTATGTTAAAGAAAATAAGCTGATTATGGGTGCGGAGGCACCCAAGCAAAATGAATCTGGGCTAAACCTGTAATGACTATTGCAAACAAATAAAAGCCTGAAACTGAATGCTGCAATTGAATCTAGATCACTAAATCAGGATGCTGCTCAGATGAACAAGGAGATCAAAGAATAACCAAGGAAGCTGAGAAATCTTCTTATAATCATATCCTTGAGAAGGCCACAATAAAAGTGATAAAAAAGCTAAAAATGGTAAAGAAAACAAAATCTTTAAAGGAGTATGCGTGCATGCACCCATTGCCAGAGCAAATCCAAGACTTTGTGCAACAATTTGTTCTATGGAGTATTCCCAGGCTTCTGAATGAACGAATAGGTTTCAAACATCAAGAAAATGCCTACTACTCCGGAATTGATCTAACAAGTACTCCGTCATTCACACCTGCGCGTGCACACACGTACACACACACAAAGTCTGTTCCAGAAGTGTCTTTTGAAAAGGTTACTCAATAAATGGCTCAATTTGAATCGCCTTCACACTAAATTTTCAGAAAAATAAAAAAGAACATTATCTGTAGCAGAAAAAAAGAGTTAACGCCTTCAAATTCAATCTGTCGCTCGCGCAAATCTCAGCATATGTTTCTGAAGAAAAACAGAGACGCCCAGACAAGAACGGCGCCACAGAGCGCAAAAAGTTGCATCAAAGTATCCAACTTCTCCAAGATATGTGGATAAGTTAGTCCATTCCTACACCAAGTTAGTCCTCCAGCCTGCCTAAAATCTTTGCCGCATCTAACATAGAGATAGACACAGAGAAGCGGGAGGGGGGAAGTGAAAAAAAAAAAATGAAAAAAACAAAAACAAACCAAAACAGCTTTTCAAATCACTAAAAATTCAATCAAGTGCCTTGAATCCATTGCAAAGACGTAAACGAGATTTTCAAGCAGACGCTGCGAGGAGACAAGAAAGGCAAAGAAGGAATGGGTAATGCGGCATCGTGGAGAAAGCAAACCTCAGAAACGTGGCTATTTTCTTCCTCTTCCTCGATCTGCTTGCCTTCTTCTCCGTAATGTTCGAGATCTCAACAGTTCGACGGAAGGAGGAGGAGGAGGAGGAGGAGGAGAAGAAGAAAGAAAGAAGAAGCAGCAGGAAGGAAAGAAGGAAGGATCGGTGCGCCAGAGGAGCTCGCGTGGCAGAGGCTCTATAGCGACTCAGCATCGGCCGCGGCATCCAGAAAACGCCCTTGCGCTTGGGAGAATTATCGAAGATGCCATTCCTTTCGGCGTCGAAAACGCCTCCGCGGGCGGAGCATCTTCCATGGCAGTTTTAGGGCTGCTCTCTGCTAAGTGTCACCACCGGGTGCAGATCTGGGTCGGGATCCAAATCCAACTTCCAGACATTCGGATCCTGCTTCGTTTCGTTCAACGGAACCGTGAGACCTAATCGTGCGTGCGTGGCCCATAAAATCACAAGCAACGATATTAGCCAACTCGTGGCTGAAAAGGGACCCGGTATCCAATGGCTTGTCGGTGCATGGAAAAGAATTAAAGTAGATCCATTGCTTCATTTGATAAGTATTTGTCTCACTTTTAGGTCAGATTCATGAGAAGATAATACCAAAGTATCATTGCTCTTAAATAGCACTTATGAGACCTATGATAGGATAAGTGATTGTTTTATATTAAAATATTATTTGTTATCAACATGCACCAATACAAGTTGAGTTGATGTGAAGCTTGTTTAAATGCTTGCCTCCATTTTTGTGTGAATGAGAGAGACTCACCGACCGACAGGGAGCAGAAACTTTCACCTAACTCTTTATTCTTTTTAATATACATCCCTTATTTTGAGAACGTTTGTGTGTGGCCCCTTTTATATATACATACATCAGTAGTGTCCCTGTGCCAACCCCTTCATTCATAAACTTTTCGTATTTTATGCCAATATGCACGTGGAAAAAAACATCGTATTTTTTTGTAAGCAAGAATGCTTTACCAGTAGTGAGAGGGGGTATTATAATTTAATGCTAATTAGAATTACAGTTTTTAAATGAGTACCACTGTAGTTTTCAATAAATTCATCAACAGATCGTTGGACCAAATTTATTGGCAATATGTTGACTCGAGAGGGGAAAAGAGGAAGAGGGGAGAGATATTTATATAAACCGGCAGGATGTGAGCACTATGTCCAAGTCCAATTATAGAAATCAATTAATACAGCTATAATTTTGTCTCACAAAAGGTAGGTTCGGCTAGAATGGCGGAAAATATTTTTCTGGGGTTTTCTTAAATTCGTGCGTTCTTCTTATTGTCATTAAAAAGAGAAAGTGCGTTACTAATTAAGCGTTTTGAATAGGTCTTTGGGTTTAAATTTGTTAATTTAGATTAATTTGATCCAATTAAACGATGGTAGCAGATTTTTCTGAAAGAAAAGAGTTGCTGTAACGGAGGGCGTGAATCAATGTTTGAGAAACTATGAAACCCCATTTTGGCTTGTTAGGAAACCAATATGAATTTTGAGAATCATAAAGAAAAAGAAGTCTAAGGTAATGTTGTTTACTACATTAAAAGATTAGCATTGTAAGATTTGGATCTTCGCGTGGTGTTTGGGTTTGGTTGGTGGTTCAAAGCATCTATGCAAGGGAATTTCTATTATTTTCTGGCCTTTCTGTCGCCATCTTATAAAAAAGGCACCCAACATTTCACTGTTGGGATTTTAGGCTCCACTGTCACTGCCACGTCAAGAACACGCATTCTAAGCTAATGGACAGGCTTGAAAGGCCTTTATAGTTTGAAAAAATCCAACAGGTTTTGCTTTGAAAGAAGCGGCATCTTGCATAATTTGGTAAAACTGACCATTCCCTACCCACGTGCTCCTGGCATGTGTAGGCCCTGAGCTTGTTTGAGATTTGAACCAAGGATTGACTGCCTACCAGTTGCTCCATATCTCGCAGATGCCAAACTTGCTAATCAAGTTTTACACGTATAATCAATAACTTGTAAGTTATCTAACCAGATCTTCCTATTCATTTATCATCATCTATTTAATATTATCCATATCTCCACAACGTCGGATCCACTTTCAGTCACTAGTGATTCAGGTAATTTCATTTCTTTTGGGAGCATTTTATATATACAAACAATCAAATATCAATTCTTTTGGGAGCATTTATATATACGAACAATCAAATATTTTGAAACAATAATATGAAATGAGCATATTTTGTGACTGCTAGTGTATGCAGCAGCCCACACCAGCTCCCATGTGCTTTATGAATTGTCTGCAAGGTTGGGTAGTAAGAGAGTCGCATTCCGGTCCATCAATTAAGGTCTTACCACCCTAATCCTAATGTTTAACACCTACAAACAGGTGATGCACCTTTTGCATGTTCACACCCGACCAGCTATGCCAAGCCTACATATCGGTGCTCTTGAAAATCTAAAACTGTAACGAGTCCTCATGTTGACCAGCTATGTAACGCCCCTTGTCGACCAGCTATGTAACGCCCCTTGTCGACCAGCTATGTAACGCCCCTTGTACGAATTAATGTCTCTCAAACCAAAATTTTTGTCTGGCATTGGTCCCCGTTTTGTATGTTTGTATTAATAGAATTAGTACCAGACACTCATCACTACCATGGTGCACTTTCTTTTGTTTTTTTGTTGAGGTTAGGCAATCAACGACTGAATTCAGGTGAGGTGAATAGAAAACGACGCAACATTGCTGGTCCAGAACAACTGCACAATTTCCTTCAACTCCAACTTCCAAAACACAAGTTGTAAGCCAGGTGGGAGGATCTGTAGCTCACTAAATGGCAGCAATATTCAGTCTCTTCTTTCAGGAGTTCACAGTGAGGTCGGTCTTCGCTGTTCCGAACGAAGAGGGTAGGAAGTGTGTGAGGGACATCATGTGTGGGCTCCCGGCTCCCTTCATTTTAGCATGTGGAAAACGGAACTAGTGCCGAATGGAACTGTGAATCAAACGGAGACTTCGTTGTCAGTGACGTCGGTCTCAAACGCTTTTACGATGCTTAAGGTGAGGCATCCACGTGACTTTGACTATAGGACCACGATTGTGTTGGACCAGCGGCTGAGCCAAAAGAGTGGGAAGCACACGATGTTCCCCCATGAGACTCAGGCCTACGGTTTGGTTCCTTAGAGATGAATGTGTTGGAGTTACGTATGGTTGAAATCAAATCTGATACAGTTGAAAAGTATTAACTTTATATCAGATTCAACTCAATTGCAGCAAATCAAAAAGAAAGAAAGAAAAAAAAAACCATGATAAACTAGTAAAAAATAAATTTAATTCTTAGTTAATTTCTTTTAAGCATATATTGACATCCAGAGTGTCCCATGAATGTACCAATAGATTGGAACAAATTCATGTAACCCTAGTTCTATAGTTCCATGAATCTTCCAAATCTTTGGGGCAAATTTATGCACCCAATGCCAACCATCAAACAAACAAACAAACAGGAGAGACAGTAAAGAGCGGCTTCATGGATTTATTTTCTCACCTTTCTTAGTAAAAAGGAACCGTTTCTATAGTCTGGAACGCCCTGGTTGAAACTATGGAATGGAACGCGATTTTCGAGGTACGTACAGCTGAGGATATCCAGATCCAGATCCAGATCCAGTGGTTCATTTAATCTGACAGTTGGATTCGTACGGCCTCCCCTGCAGCTTGCATGTTCGGCGCCGAACAAGGGGCCTCATGTTCTGTTGTGTGGGGGGAAAACATTTTCCATTTTTTGAAGAAGAATTACATATTGTAGTAATTTTTCAAATAACTGGCTTTTGATTTATTTATTTTTTCGCCTTTGCCCTTGTGGTTGTAGGAGTGTCCGTCCACCTTTCAAGTAGAAGAGCATTTCCGTAATTTCCAGCTCCTAACATGGGCTGCCTCGTATGAGGGCCCGAAAATATGACTTTGAGGTAATGTTGAATCTTTAAATGGTATGAATGTCAGTTTCTCTTTTTTTTTTTTTTGTTTAATAAGGAAAATGGTTTCTTAGTCAGCATCTATCAATCCAGTACTAAAGGAAGAAAAGAAGGACTCCAGAGAAGCAAGGCTTATCCAATTTAATCAGATTGAGACGGATCGGGCCAAGCTGGGCCCGAACCTAATAGTGCGCCCCTCTTTCCCGCGTCCAATTGGTGTCACATAAGTTCCTCTAAATAGAGGGAGAAGATTTTTTCTTTTTTCTTTTCCCCGTTTTTTCCTTCTGAAATAAAAAAACCACAGCCTCCCAAAGTTAAATTTGGGCTGGATCTTGGGTAAAACACAAAATCCGAACTAAAGATACCCTAACCGGGTCCAAAATAGATGTAATGTCTAAACTTAGAAAAAATGTTAAACTTTCCCTGTTTTGGTCTCAGACTTGGAGATTTTGTTGTAGAACAAAGCGCCGAGACTAGTCTTACTGGGCAGCCCTACTTCTGCTTATGCAACATTTGATGCAAATCGAATCAAACACGAAACTGGATGCTCGGAACATCAGTTTCTTAGACGCCGAGAAAACTTCAGTTTCTTTGACGTATTGGAATTTCTTGGTATGCACTGTCAAATTCGTGTTTGACTTTTCCAGCAAGTCAAACACGACTCTGTGTGCTCGGCAACTCAAGAAGTCTAATGTTTATTTAGGGACAGTTTGGCAACAACATTGGACAGATTCGAAAGAACACTGTGTTACAGTGTTCGATAACGCAATCATATCTAATGCTTGTATGGTAAGCCACAATGAAACCCCAACACCAGGTGAAGATCTAGAAACAGGTTTCGAGTCGGATACTAGTGAACTGGATCCAGTACGTTTGATATCCGACTTCAAGGTTCAAGTCTGTGTATGTACAATGACCTGACATTGGAAATATGAGATTATAAGCTGATCAGATCCAGCTCCAGTTTTAGATGTTCTTCGAGTCTTAGCTGATCATATCGGGTCCCGGCTGTTTGACCGGATCCAGATTGGGTATTATTCCCAATAGAAATTTGAATCTGTTCCAACTGAAGAGAAGTTAGATTAGCAACCTTTCTGGCCATGATCCGTCCGTGCCCATTCTCACGAAGCTCTGCTAGGTCATCAACAAGCTTAACTCGGTTCAACAGATCCTAGAATATTCAGTCATGTAAGGCCGATCTGATCCCAGTCAATTGTTTGATTATCCAGACCCGGTAGTGTGTGAACGGACCAGAAAACCACCCTTACTGCCATTCACTTTTGTTCTTGGGTGGAGCCAGAAATTTTTGTTTATAAGGGCATTAAATATATAAGTAAAAAAATTTTAGTTGGCCTTAGGTTTCATGGAGCTGATCCATATAATTGAACCCAAATCTAGTCATTCAGAACACTGATCCATATAATTGGACCCAAATCTAATAATTAAGAACTTGGTTTAGGAGTTGGCTCCATGGAGTGCAGCCGACACTTACCTTCAACCTTGCTTTGTAATGCGTCGACAAAGGCATCTCAGCCACAAAAGCTGTGGTTACTGCTTCCGTTGCAGAGAGATCAGATTCACGTGGATTAACGGTCGGTAGGGCCAATGAGATCAAAAAATAACCTCAGGTAGAACTGTTGGAATTTTCTCTCCATAACGCATATACAAAACCAAACGTATATACCCTAAACAGGATCATGCTCATGCTAAATTATTAAAATAAATGAAACCTTAAACTGAAGTGGAAGCGTACCTGAATCCATCTGTTCTGGTGCACGGGAAGATCGCAGCAGGGTCTTCTAGGGTACGTGCGGCGCGCTTGAGGTCTCTCTCAGATAGGGAAGAGGAAAACCCTAGAAACCAATGTTTCTAGCAACCCTTGCACGACCCCAGGGACCACTACCATTTTATAATAAGGACAATTACGGATTCCGCCCATCAAAGACTCCGTAATTACGTACTGGTATCTATACATTTCAAAATTACCTCATACCATCTAAAATGACGTAATATCTCAAAATGCAATCACTTAAGTGGAAAGACACCCATAATGTCTGAAATTCCTAATTGATATATGTCGGCCCACCAAATGATCTTACAAAAACACCTAAGATAATCCAGAAACAGGATAAAGATGATCCTCTTAACGTTTGCCTTGTCGAGCATGGTGACTTTCCCATCTCTCTTTTCTTCCCTCCCTCCCGCTTCTTCTCCTTCTTCTTCGTCGTCCTCTTCTTCTGCCTACCTCTTCTTACTTCTTTCCTTCTTCTTTTGTCGAGATTCTGTGCACGAGAGATAGTTACAGTTGAGCAGTAAGTCCCCCGAACATCCTCCCCCTCTTTAAAAGGAACGTCCAAAATAATGGTTCTGCCTCCGCCCACAAACACCATGTCAAGAACGCTTATATTAACCTCTTGTCCTGTTCAGGAGCCAGTTGAAACTGCATGTGCTTTCTCCCCAAAACACATCATAAGGGGTCAAAACCTCCTCCTCTCTCTCTCACTTTTAACGGAGGGGTCAAAACTGCATGTGTTGTCGTCCCAGCGAGAGCCATAGCCTCTCTCTTTCTTTTTTGCCCATAGGGTTCAGAGCAGTAAAATTTTCATCCCAATATCAACTTTCCAAGGCCCCTTTATCTCAGAGGGAGTGAGAGTCAGAGGAGGCTTCAAACCCCCATGGTGTGTGAGGGAGTGAAAGCGCATGCAACTTTCAATTTTGGACGCGGCATGGCTTCAAAGAGGGGGAGGATGCTGGGAGGATTTACTTAGAGAGTTCCTAGAAAGAAATAAGGAAAAGAACCAAGAAGAGGTAGGCAAAAGAAGAAGAACAAGAAGAGATGAAGGAGGGAAGAAAGAGAGAAGAGGAGAGACGGGAAGGTCACCATGCTGGAATGCAATCTATATTTTTAGATAGGGATCCAACTCAAATGAATAAGTGCAACTAAGTCTTTTGTTGCACCGATTGCTAGTGAAAGCCATGAGTGCATATTTGACCGTCATCATTCTTCAGCGAAAAACGGCGCGCCGCTTGGAACCGCTGAATCGGGCACCACAAGAACGAAATAGTGAGCAAGGATCCGTGCTGGGTCGCACTTCACATATGTGGTTTCAGGATGTCATTAGAGGGAAGGATTAATTTTCCATACACAATTTCATTTATAAGAAAACCAACCAAAGACATTCCCAGGAGAGTTGGTCCACAAGATGGGCAAGAACATGGCAGGTGGTAGGCAGGGCGGAGAGAGGATTTTTTTTTTTAGGGTCAAGCCAAGATTTGCGGGTCGGGCTAAGAGGAGCGATCGGTCGGGCCAAACTAAAAAAAATTGATTTTTTCAATGTAAAAAAACATATTTCTTGGGCTCACCCGGGCTATGGCCGAGGCTGCCAACTAAAGAAGAATTGGGATGAATTGAGATGCTATATGAAAAAGTGTAGTTCCCGGCAACTTTTTCCTTTGTTTTGAAACTAGATACTCTTTCGCATTATTCAGCCTTACAGGAACTCCATAAATGCTTGAGAAATGCACAAGACTTAATTCAGCAAATTAAAAAAAAAAATGAACTCCTAAAACAAAATCACGCTTCTTTATAAAAAGAAGCCATCAAATTTTGATTAGTATGTTAAAGGTGCAGCTGCTACAGGCACAGTCTCTCATTATTGACATTTCTTTCAGAACGTCACGGGGAACGCTTTTTGATCAACCTGAACGGCTGAACACAAAGCAGCTAGAACCATTAAAACCGACATCATTTGGAAAATAATCATGCAATTTGCATGAAGTTAATTTGTTCTTCTTGAAGATTTTCAAGCTGGCATAGGAAAAAGTAAAGAAAGGCAAAATTTTACGTAAATTGTAGGCCAAACGCCTAAAACCCTGATCAAGGGAGACACGGTTTAATGTTTGCCCAACTTTATGTACATCGTTGATTCGAATAGGTACAAAAGTAGGGTAGCTAACATCATTTTGTTCCCTAGCTATGTTATAAAACGGACACACGAACACCTCTTTCGAAAAGTTAAGGGGTTATTTGGGAAATAAAATACTTTGTAATTGTTCCATGAACTTGCCCTAACGATTGAGACAAATTCATCAACACCTAGTTCCAGCCTTTCATGAATTTGCCCTAAGCTTTGAGATTGATTTATACAATAATCACATAGTGTTTCTAGTGCCAAACAATCTCTAAGGGGAGAATTAGGACGACACCCCCATCGTTTTGTGAAAATTTAGTTTTGAAAACCAAGCTTCAGTTTGAAAAATTCTGTTTTGTACAGGGCCACGTATCTAAAACCCGTTCTTTATGAATAATTTGAGGGAGGTCGGGTGTTTCACTCTACTTAATTTACAGAACCAGATTTTATGTTTAATGGCACTGGAACTCAAAAAACTGATTTTAGATGCATGTTTTAGAGGATCGAATTGGAGTTCATTGTTTTAAGCTTGAATATTAAAATTTTTAGGTTACCATGCTGTGAAATGCATTTGAAAATACTTACTGTTGGGATGCAAATGACATTTGAGTTGCATTATATCTATTTCAGATCCTTCTTATTGCTGGGATCTTAATTTTCATTATAAATATTCATTGTAAAGGCTGTGTCTTACGTAATGGGTGTCGTTTCTCTGTGTCGGAAACCAGGAACAGGCTAGCTCCTCTAAAAACGTCAAATAATTGATGAATAAGAATAAACTTTCATGCACCTTTTCTGGTTTTTCTGGTCAGAACAAAGCATAAAGTAAGCCATTACATTCTGGCAGAGCTATGTATCTTTCATGCCTTTGGAAAAATGCGTCCTTCTCATGATTATCTATGACTAAAGGCGAACTTCAGAAAAATAATGATAATGACGAAGAAAATTGCATCTCAGCTCTTAGTTTAATATAAAAATATATATCGAAGGTATGATTAAGAAACGACCCCACAGGATCCTCATGTCGGATCCTTAAGAAGATCAAGGTTCCCTGAATCCGATGCGTGGTCAAAGCTTATTAATAGAGGTCCAACCATTAATTTTCATTTCTGGGAGATTTGGGTTTTGTAATTTAATGGCGGCTAGTTTAATGTGATCAACCATCAGTAGTAGAGTGTGATACATTCAGCCTCCTGTTCCTCGTATGTTATTATGATCACCACACATGCACGTCGGGGTCTACATATTATGACCCACGAGACATGCTAAGGAAGAAATAGAGCATGGAAAGGAGAAAGGAAAAAACCACGACAGGCAGGACCAATGAAGCCTTTTCCCGACCCGCATAAACATTTTTCTGCACATGGCACTCAGCCATCTACAGACGTAGCGTGAGATCGAGCTTTGGCTCATTGCAAGGAAAAGCAGGAGCGTCGTCTTTGATTTCAACAAGGCCTGGGGCATTGTTTCTCTTCCTCGAAGATGGTTCCCCTGGAGGGACCTCCCTGTACTTTGCCACTATCTCCATGTACTTCCTCTGCGAGGGTAGGAAGTTTGCATAATCATCTGCATGGTCTCTCTTGAGGGCAGTTGGGCACTTGAGAGGGGCGTCGGGCGTAGTTGGGGCGACCGAGTTGAGGTGCAGCTTCTTTGCTTCTGACCTCTCCCTCTTGTGAGCATTCTGGTGACCACCCAAGGCTTGATAACTCAAGAATTTCTTATAGCAGAACTGACAAAGAAACTCCGTCTGCTCTATGGTTGTTCCACTCTTCTCCTTGCGTCAATCAACCGAGGTTCCTTCCAGACCTATGGTTTCAGGTGGTGGAAATTTATAGACCCAAACAGGAATATGTTAACTCCACAAAATGCGATTGACAATTTTTCATAGAAAACTGTAAGTTTTAGTTTACGGGACATTAAGAATATTATAATGGATTGCCCATGCGCCTTTTGGTTGAATAGGTAAGGCGGTTCACGCATTCATAAAGTATTTACTAAATACATTAACATTTCCTCTTTGAACACTAGACCACCATTAACATTTCCTCTTTGGTGAATCGCCTTTCTTATTCTTAATCAGGCTCAAAACGATAGGGTGCATCACAGCTAATCAACATTCATGCTGCACCAGGAATGAAATGAAGCATGGCCAAATAGATGGATTGCGATCGTAAACCAAGCGGGGTCAGCAAATGGCTTCAAAAGTATCCCATGGAAATCATAGATCAGGGCAAGGAAACGGAGGAAGAAGATGTTGGGGGGAATGAAACAAGTGATGGGCAAGAAAGTGAAGATATCTATGTGTGTGGGTCAGCAAACGGCTTCAAAAGTATCACATGGAAATCATGGATCAGGGCGAGAAAATGGAGGAAGAAGATGTTGGGGGGAATAAAACAAGTGATGGGCAAGAAAGTGAAGATATCAATGTGTGTGGGTCAGCAAATGGTTTCAAAAGTATCTCATGGAAATCATGGATCAGGGTGAGGAAATGGAGGAAGAAGATGTTAGGGAGAATGAAACAAGTGATGGGCCAGAAAGTGATTGTGAAATACCAGCTTGATCACATCCTTTATTTTAAGAAAAACTACAATATTTTCGTAATGGTCTTTATGCTAATATGAGCTGTCAATATTTTTTTACCAGATTTATCAGTGTCGACCATTGTCACGAAAAATATGTTTTTTTAAATAAAAACCGTCTTTACATGTCAAAAGTAGGGTTGTGAAAAAAAAAAAACAATATGACCCTTTTTTTTGAAAAAGACGCCAAACGGAAAAAACTCTAAAAAATTGCAAAAAGCTGCAAATTATTTTTTTCCATATTCTTTGGCATCATTTATTACTTCATTTTATTTTCATGTTTTTTGAATTTAATGTCTAGGATTTATGTTTAAATTTTTTAGAAAGTTTTTGAGATTTTGACCACAAAAACAATTTTGTGCTATTATATCCAAGAAAAATTAAAAATTGTCGTTTAAAACCCATAAATGATATTTGTCATAATTTGGATCGGATATCTGATCAAACTATTCAGAAAAAATTACGTATGAAAAAAAAAATTAATATCCAATCAAAAAATCAGTTTGAATTCAAATTTAAGAAATGACATCTGACCATATTTACATTAGATTTAATTTTAAATGAATATCGTAAATCTCATACTCTTAAATTTGGAAAATCAGTTACATTCGGTTCAAAATTTAGGGTGCAAATTCAGATACGTATGTAAAAATCAGATTACAATATGATTTAAATTTGGATTCAGATTGACTTTTCTTTGTTCATTTTCGAATATGAACCCAAATAGATGAAATATCCAAAAAATCAGATATGGTTAAGGGAAACATCCAATTCAAATTTGATCCATTAACATCCTTAGATATTTGTGACAACAGCATCATGTTATCTCCAAATGCTTCACAATTGGTTGACATTTTGTAATTTTCCATTATTTGTTAAGGCTATAAGCCTAAAGCTTCTGGTTAAAAAAGTCAAAATCCAGATAAACTTAGCTCTTTAGTCTTTAGATTATATTGTTTAAGCTAATCTCAAGCCTGACAAACCTATTAAACAAATCCAATAGGATTTTATTTCAATGTTGGTTCCATTCACATTTTCGATCCAAAAGAAATGTTCTTCCATAACCTTTGAGATAGAAAACGGTGATGAGTCTGCCTAACGATTGCTAGCTATAAAATTTTAAATTTTGAATGGGCATTGTGGATGTCAATGGATCATATTCAAATCAGACCATATTCATGTTTTTGGATATTAAAATGTCGGATTCGAATATGAACCAACAAAAGTCATATCCAAATCTGAATCTGAAATCCAATTTTATAATCCGAATTTAATCTGAATCCAATTTTTATATTCATATCCAAATCCAAATCCCAATTTTAAACAAATCTGACATATTTTCAAAATATAAAAGTACTGGATATAGGATAACTATTATAATTAATCTGATCAGAACCTGAACCCAATCAAATAATCAGAATCCTATTGGTTGTCATTTCTTATATCTAAATTAAATCCAAATTCTTAAATGAATTATCAAATTTCTTTTCACATCCGAATTTCGAAACGATTTGATCCAAATCGAATATATTGACATCTCTTATACACAGCAATATGTAAATGAGAAAAATTACCTCAAAAGATCAATATGAAAAATAAGTAATTTTGTGTAATTATATATTGGCAATTGTCCAGGCAGCACCTACACCTGCTCCGGCCCCTGAACCCAACCCTAATTTTTTAACCTTATACAATAGTCTCTCAGCTCAACCAAAATTAGTTCGTTGGAAGGAAGAGAAGGCTGAATGTATCATACTCTATTGATACTTTATCCCATTAAACACCATGTACATAAACTGCCAGCCTTCAAGAAATTGCAAAGCCCAAAGCTCCCAGAAAGGAAAATTAATGGTTGAACCTCTATTAATAAGCTTTGACCACGCATCGGATTTAGGGAATCTTAATCAGACCTTCGATGTGTTTTTTTTATATTATACTAGTAGCTGTGATGCAATTTTTTTCTTTATTATTATTATTATTATTATTTTTCTGAAGGTCTCCTTAGTCATAGATAATCATGAGAAGGACGCATTTTTCCAAAGGCATGAAAGATGCATGGCTCCGCCAGAATGTTATGGCTTACTTTATGCTTTGTTCTGACCAGAAAAGGTGCGTGGAAATTTATTCTTATTCATCAATTATTGAGGTATTCTAGCGGAGCTAGCCTTTTCCTGGTTTCCGACACAGAGAAACGACACCCAGGACGTAAGACACGGCCTTTACAATGAATATTTTTTTAAAATGAAAATCAATATCCCAACAACAGGAAGGATCTGAAATAGATATAATGCACTCAAATGTCATTTGCATCCCAACAGCAAGTGTTTTTCAAATGCATTTGCACAGCATGGTAAACTAAAAGCTTTAATATTCGATCTTAAAACAATCACGATCCTTTATTTTTCATATTCAATATTTTACTAGTTAGAGGGTGTACAGACGAGACCCCAAAACTAGGTTTTGGATGTAAAACATGCATCTAAAACCAGTTTTTTGAGTGTTCCTGTGCCACTAAACATAAAACCCGGTTCTATAATTTAAAGAGAGTGAAACACCCGACCTCCCTCAAATTATTCATAAAGAACAGGTTTTAGATATGTGGTCGTGTACAAAACAAAATTTTGCAAACTGATTATAAAGCTTGGTTTTCAAAACTATTTTTTCACAAAACGATCTCCAAATGTCCCCTTAGAGACTGTATTGTTGCATAAATCAATCTCAAAGATTAGGATACATTCTTAAAAACTAGGTGTTTAAGAATTTGTCTCAATCTTTAGGGCAGGTTCATGGAATAATTACAAAGTGTTTTATTTGCCAAATGACCCCTTAACTGTTCAAAAGAGGTGGCTAGGTTTGGTTTTAAACTACATCGGCTCGGCTTTCCCCTCTGTCTCTCTCGCTAGAGAAGGTGGGTAGTCGTTCATTCGCCTCTTGGGCCTCCTGGAGTGTTGCTTTCAGACCACCACAAAACCGCGGAGAGAGATCAATTCTATTCATCCTTCAACCAATCCAACTAGAATCGCTTAATCAGTTTATTCGCTATATTATCAACAAGCAGACCGAATCTTTTAAACTTCTGATTTTGATAACATGGATTTGCCACATCCCTCAACAACAACGGTGTGATTTGGTTCATAACTGAAAGCACATGGACAATGGTCGGTCCCAACGTTCTTTGCAGATAAATGTTGTTCATGCATACACTATATAGGTGGTTGGATTCCAACACTGGGCCATCATGCATTGCTGGCACTACTGAGCCTTGAGCCTTAATCCACCGTGGTAGTCTTAGCCACGGTTCAAACGGTAAATACATTTCACTTATTCAACCCTCTCACTTTACTCTGAACCAAAAGGTGCATGGGCAATCCATTATAATATTGTAATTGTCGCATAAAGTAAAACTTATAGTTTTCTATACGAAATTGTCAATCGCATTTTGTGCTTAAGGCCCCGTTTGATAGGCGGGGAAAAATGAGAGAAGAGAGAAAAAACGGTACGGGCGGGTGAAATTTCACCCGCCCCACCAAAAACGCATCAAACGGGGTGAATTTCACCCCGTTTAATGCAAAAGAGAGCGGGTGAAATTCCACCCGCTCGAAAGTCCGAGCTCGCACCTCGGACTTTCGAGCGGGTGGAATTTCACCCGCTCGACACCCTCTCCTCCCGTCGTATTTCACCCTTTTCCTTCTCTGCAGCTGCTCCTCCCTGACAAAGAAACTTCTCACCGTCTTCTCACCGTCGCACCAAAGGCCTTTCTCAACGTCGTTGCTCCGCCATTTCTGCTCCGCTCTTCTGCCGATTCGCCAACGCCACAGTCGCCTCTCATGTAAGGGTTTCTCTTGCTCTCGATGTGTCCCTTTTTCAAAAACGCCCAATTTGTTTTTCTCTGTCTCTCTCTTGCAATCGGTTCCAGATGGTTCCTCTCTATCCTTCGTGATCGAGGAGGACCAACAATGGAAACCAGGCCTTTCAGAGAGCCATCGCTATGCTTCAGTGAGCAAATGTCGTTAAGTCGCCTACACCTCTCTCTCTCTCTCTCTCTCTCTCTCTCTCTCGGGGTCGCTCCTTTCTCTCTCGCTATCTGTGTATATGTGTGTGTGCAGTATTTGGTGGCATGATAACTGTCTTATATCATCAACAATTTGTTTAGGTCTGCTTCCCTTGTGGAGTTCATCATCTCCACCGGCACCTTGCTTCTTGAAAAGGGACATTTTTAAGCTGTTTTCCCTAAAATTCTTTTCCTTCCAACTTCTTTTTGGGATAACCTTTATGATTATGATTATGATCCAGTACCATGCGAGGCACTTGTCTATGTTCGGCTCCTTATTAAATTCCTAGGATCTTGCAGTGCATGTGGCAATCTTGACAGAAGTCACCTTATTTGAAATTTCTGCGTACAGCTCCTGCTTAGAAACCTGATGCGAAGGCGCAAGCCTTGAAAGCAGCAAACAAAGTGAAGTCAGGGCAAATAAAAAGAAGATTAAGGCAGCTGTTAGGACAAAAAAGCGCAGGCTTGAAGATGCCAAGTTGATTCATTTGCAGGGTTTTCTCTTTCATTAATTCAACCTTGAGAAACAAGCTGATCAGTTAATCCTCTTGTCTTATCTTCAAAACGATGTCTCGTTTTGATTTTAAAGATCTTTTAGGCTGCTTATGTATCAGGAAATGGTTTTTTTCCACTTTCCAGTGCTCTGTTTTGTCACTTTAAAGTTAATCTTACCTTGAAACATATGTGATTCGACATTCAATTTTTCTGCAACTTTTTATGTACTTTTTTGTCTATGTCATGCTTTTTTTTGCCAAGCAAACATATGTCAAACATATGTCACCATTTGTATATGTGTTCTATATTTTTTACTTGCTTTACTGACCATAACTTCATGGCGATGCAGCAGGCATGGCTGGCACTTGGGGACATGCCCAAGGAGCAAGCCAGGGAAGAGTTCATCAATCTCCTGACCTCTTTGTTGCCGGAATAGAGAGATTGGTTTGATAAGAATTAAGATTTGGCGTGCTTCGATGGAGACCGTGGAGAGGTGGGGAGGATCATGAAGAGGTTTCACAGCAAGGGAGTGCACTTTATGGCTAAGATGTAGAGTTTGGTTGTTGAATTTTTAGGCTGTTCTGGTTTCATGGCCGACCATATGCTGTTATTTGGTAGTATTGTACACAAAGTGATAATTTATTGGTAAACATATGTTGGTCGTATCTTATTGAACCTTGGGTTTTATGAATGCATCAAGTTCTGAATCGCTCTATATTCAAATTAAGGTTTTTGTTGATTATGCGTTCGTTCTGGATATGTTTAACTAAATTAATGGTGTGATCGATGAGTTGGAAGAGGGACTTTCTGAGGAACCTTGATGTATTGGTCTTGAATGCCAGACAACAAAGAACAACCTTTTGATGCCTTCCTTTGTGATCTCCCAAGTCAGATTTGGAGAGGAGAAGACACAACAAAAACAATATTTACCATGTTAAATTCTTCATGTGCATCAAACATGGTTAAATTTACCATGTTAAATTCTTCCTGTGCATCAAACAGGATTAAATTTACCACGGTAAATTCTTCTCGCCCATCAAACAAGGCCTCAAATTGGAAGAGGGAGAAATTTCATCCTGTAAATTTTTCCAGAAAAATTTACCATGGTAAATTTACCGCGTTAAATTTCACCCGCCCATCAAACGGGCCCTAAGAGTTAAGATATTCCTCTTTGGGTCTATAAATTTCCACCAACTGAAACCATAGGTCCTATTTGGAAAGTTTCTGCCTGCGAACCTTGGTTGATTGACAAAAGGAGAAGAGTGGGACAACCATGGCGGTAATGGCGACTCCAAAACCTGATAACTATCTGGAGCCGAAGGAGTTTCTTTGTCAGTTCTGCTATAAGAAATTCCTGACTTATCAAGCCTTGGGTGGTGACCTGAATGCTCACAAGAAGGAGCGGTCAGAAGCAAAGAAGCTGCAAGAGCAAAATGGTTACCCCTACCCCTTTGTCTTCAGCCATTCCTTCTACGTCAACTCGCTCGCCCCAACTACGCCCAATGCCCCTCTCAAGGGCCCAACTGCCATCAAGAGAGACCATGCAGATGATTATGCAAACTTCATGGTCTGGCAGAGTTAGACAGGGAGATATTGGCAAAGTACAGGGAGGTTCCTCTTGGGGAACCATCTTCTAGGAAGAGAAACAATGCCCCAGGTCTTGTTGAAATCAGAGATGACACTCTAGCTTTTCCTTGCAAGGAGCCAAAGCTCGGCCTCACGCTACGTCTGTAGATGGCTAAGTGCCATGTGCAGAAAAATGTTTTTGCGGGTTGGAAAAAAGCTTCATTGGTCCTACCTATCGTGGTTTTTCTCATTCTCCTTTCCTATCGCTCCTACCTGTCTTTGGTCAAGCTTTGGCTCCTTGCGAGGAAAAGCAAAGCGTCATCTCTGATTTCAACAAGTCCTGGGGCATTGTTTCTCTTCCTAAAAGACGGTTCCCCAAGAGGAAACTCTCAGTACTTTGCCACTATCTCCCTGTACTTCCTCTGCCAGACCAGGAAGCTTGCATAATCATCTGCATGGTCTCTCTTGAGGGCAGTTGGGGCCCTTGAGAGGGGCGTTGGGCGTAGTTGGGGCGAGCGAGTTGAGGTAGAAGGAATGGTTGAAGATGAAGGGGTAGGGGTAACCATTTTGCTTTTACAGCTTCTTTTCTTCTGACCTCTCTTTCTTGTGAGCATTCTGGTGACCACCCAAGGCTTGATAAATCAGGAATTTCTTATAGCAGAACTAACAAAGAAACTACGGCTTTGGATAGTTATCAGGCTTTAGAGTCGCCATTACCACCATGGTTGTCTCATTCTTCTCCTTCTATCAATCAACCAAGGTTCACAGGTAGAAACTTTCCAGACCTATGGTTTCAGGTGGTGGAAATTCATAGACCCAGGGAAAAATGAATCCCCCACTGGGGTTTCAAACTTCCATGCACCTTCTAGTTCAGAGTGAGAGGGTTAAATAAGTGAAAAGTATTTCCTGTTTGAAGAGGAAAGGAACAACAGTGGTTGGAGAAATGTTAATGGTGGTCTAGTGCTCAAGGACAAGAATAGGAAAGGTGGTTCACACGTTCATTTCTTTATGTTCTACTATAAAAGATTGATTTGTAGTAAAAGCATTTGCTTTTTCTTTGTCACCAGTCACCACGTTTGTCCACTCTACTTGAAGCTAGGAAAATAGCATTATGACCAGATTTTCAAGATTGAATAGCTAGCTTAAATAACAAAAACAATTTTGAAGGTGGGTAGTCGTTCATTCGCCTCTTTGGCCTCCTGGAGTGCTGCATTCAGACCACCACAAAACCGCGGAGAGAGATCCAATGCTCCCCATAAGAGTCGGGCGTTCAGAATTCTCCCTCTGTTTCAACGTTAACCGTCACTACCCTCTCTCTCTCTCTCTCTCTGCCCAGTCTTTTCCCTCTCTTTCTCTTTCCCCTCTCTTTATTTCTTTTATATATATATATATACATATATATAATAATAAATAAAATAAAATGAGAGCAAATAATAAGAGCGGTAGCCGGTAATATAGGAGCAGATAAGAGAGAGGACTCTGTGAGTATAGCCACATTTCTCTTTGAAATTGTGCTGTAAATGTGATGCAGTTGCTAGATTCCTTGATGCTCCAAAACCATTCATTCCCCCTCCCTGTTGTTAGATTCCATGATGCTCCAAAGCTATTCAGTGCCTATTTGAAGCATAAGCAGTGAGGAGATCGTATAAACTTGTGGAATTATTTTTGGGAGAAGATCTACGATCAATTCCTTCATTTTTAAGAGAGACCCGGCGTGTGTGTGCACGGGGGTAGAGAGGTGTTAGAGCATCAAGGAATCTTAACAACAGGGAGAGGGGAATGGTTTTTAAGCATCAAGGAATCTAACAACTGCATCACATTTAAATCAAAATTTCAAAGAGAAATGTGGCAACACTCACAGAGTCCTCTCTCGTATCTGCTCCTATATTACCGGCTACCGCTCTTATTATTTTCTCTGATTTTATTTATTATTATAAATGTGTATATAAATATATATAAAGGAAAGAAAGAGAGGGGAAAGACGGGCAAAGAGAGAGGGTAGTGGCGGTTAACGTTGAAACAGAGGGAGAATTCTGAACGCTCGACTCTTATGGGGGCGCGTTGGATCTCTCTCCGCGGTTTTGTGGTGGTCTGAAAGCAACACTCCAGGAGGCCAAAGAAGCGAATGAACGACTACCCATCGGTCTGGAAAGTTTCTGCCTGCGAACCTCGGTTGATTGACAGAAGGAGAAGAGTGGGACAACCATGGCAGTAATGGCGACTCCAATGCCTGATAACTATATGGAGCCAATGGAATTTCTTTGTCAGTTCCGCCATAAGAAATTCATGACATATCAAGCCTTGGGTGGTCACCAGAATGCTTACAAGAGGGAGAGATCAGAAGCTGCAAAAGCAAAATGGTTACCCCTATCCCTTCGTCTTCAACAATTCCTTTTACCTCAACACGCTCGCCCCAACTACGCCCAACGCCCCTCTCAAGGGCCCAATTGCCCTGAAGAGAGACCCGGCAGATGATTATGCAAACTTCATGGTAGAAGCTGCTTTCAATATATTAAAATTAGCTAAACCTTTCAATGATAATAAGGATTCACACATAGAAACAAAACCTCTTGTGGATTCCCCCATCACAGAGAAAAAAAACATCAGCTACACTTTTCTATTGAACCCAAACCCTCATCTTACTTGAGCTTGCTTCAATGCTTTAAAGGTGCCGATGAACGTGAGAATCCCTCTGTTTGCTTCAGTGCATTAAAGACGCTTCAACTAGGCCATTGCGCCAACCCCCTCAAAGACTCCTGTATCGGTTAGACAGTTACAGAGCGAACTGAGAATCCTACTTGAGTTAGGCGGGCAGTTCTCTTGTTAGATTATCAAGGCATTGACTCTGTGTGCTGCAAACAGAGGGATTCATTCTCAGGGGGTTGGCACAATGGCCGAGTTGAAGCGTCTTTAAGGCACTGAAGCAAAAAGAGGGATTCTCAGGTGGTCGTTCATCGGCACCTTTAAGAAATTGAAGCAAGTTCATGTAAGATGAGGGTTTGGGTTCAATAGAAAAGTGTAGCTGAGGGCTCGATACAGGACAATACATATAGGTATAGGTGAAGGGGGGAGTCCACAGGAGGTTTTGTTTGTCAGTGCCATCTGCAGAAAAATGTTTATGCAGGTCGGGAAAAGGCTTCATTGGTCCTACCTGTCATGGTTTTTTCCTTTCTCCTTTCCATGCTCTGGTTCTTCGTTAGCACGTCTTCGTGGGTTATAATATGTAGACCCTGGTTCCTAGTTAACATTATATTATTATTGTTATTATTATTACATGAATGTGATTCACATGTTTAGCAGGCGGCCAAAGTGGGAAACTTTACAGACCCATGGGTTTCAGGAGGTGGAACATTATAGAGGCATAGAGAAATGAATACCCCACTGGGGTTTCTCATTTCCTTGTCGTTCTTGTTTTTAATGGCTAATTTCTGCTGAACACAACACAACTCTGCCTCCTATACAGAAACGAAGTATCTCAACTCTTAAGCACAACGTGCGATTGACGGTTTCTCATAGAAAACCAAAGCAGACACCAATAATTGATGGATCATGAAGCCACATGGTGTCCAGGAAGCGCACTGGCTCCCTTAGATTTTCCAAAATTAAAGATTTTATGCTCAATTTTTTAAAATAAATATCTTTTAAAATGCATGAAGGATACGAAGTGCACCTCAATATGCCTTTCCTTAAGTTTTTTTAGCTTCCCAATGAAATGAAATGATCTTATTTTTGTGAAACGTTAATGGAGGTCCATCCATTTGCTGGGAGCTCAAAGACAAGAATGGGAAAGGGGATTCACGCGTTTATTCTTTATGTTCTTCTGTAAAAGGTGTTAGTAGCAAGTGGATCAAGAATTCTAACCACCGACATCGACATTATTTCAGCATCAAATTATCGGGAAAACAAGTGAATTAAACAAGATGAAAACTAGAGAAATTAGAAAAAACAACAACAAATTCTAAGGAAAACTCGTTTGCGTACATGATGGCAGAAGGACAATCACGATCGAGATGTCCAGAAATTTATGTGCTTTGTGACTCATTTCTAGATCCCTTCTATCCCTTGGGGATGAAGGAAACGGTGAGGGTGAATCTCGAATGACTGCATAAGATGAACCTCGACGAAACGAAGAGTACACAAAATAAATACTCAAAGAGAGAAGATAGACAGATGGTTCCATGGATTGAATCACTATGTGCAGATGAAATGTCTTTCTACGATATCAAACTATGGTGAAGAGATTCTACTTATATAGTGAAGTACCAGCTTGATCATATCCTTTATTTTGAGAAAAACTACAATATTTTCATAATGGTCATTATGCTAATATGAGCTGTCGAAGATTTTTTTACCAGATTTATCAGTTTCGACCATTGTCACGAAAAATATATTTTTTTAAATAAAAACCGTCTTTACATGTCAAAAGTAGGGTTGTGGAAAAAAAAAAAACCCTTTTTTGAAAAAGACGCCAAACGGAAAAAACTCTAAAAAAATGCAAAAAGCTGCAATTTTTTCCCCATTCTTTTTCATCTTTTATTACTTCATTTTATTTTCATGTTCTTTGAATTTAATTTCTAGGATTTATTTTTAAAATTTTTAGAAAGTTTTTGAGATTTTGACCACAAAAACAATTTTGTGCTATTATATACAAGAAAATTTTAAACCTTGTCGTTTAAAACCTATAAATGAAATTTGTCGATAATTTGGATCAGAAATCCGGTCGAACTGTTCAGAAAAAATCACATATGGAAAAAAAATTAATATCCAATCAAAAAATCAGTTTGAATTCAAATTTAAGAAATGACATCTGACCATATTTAGATTAGATTTAATTTTAAATGAATATCCTATATCCCATACTCTTAAATTTGGAAAATCAGTTATATTCGGTTCAAAATTTAGGGTGCAAATTCAGATACGTATGTAAAAATCAGATTTAAATCTGATTTGGATTTGGATTCAGATTGACTTTTCTTTGTTCATATTCGAATATGACCCGAAATAGATGAAGTATCCAAAAAATCAGATATGGTTAAGGGAAACATCCAATTCAAATTTGATCCATTGACATCCTTAGATATTTGTAACAACAGCATCATGTTATCTCCAAGGTCACTAAATTGACTTGTCTCCTTCTGTTGTTCACAATATTTATCACCCTCCTTAATTAACACAATATTTCTTTGGCAATACAATCAATGGATTCATGATTTCCTTTGCAGTCATGTGTCTCAGCAGGATTGGATCTCTCAATGTCTCTTGTCTCCTAATCTCCTTTATAATCTGTTAGGCCAGTTGGATTGGATCTTTTTGATTCCTTTGCAACCCCATGTAGTTGGATTCACACATTCGCTTGGATGATTGGACTTTATATGTGTAAAGAACATTTTAGTCTTTTCTTGCTAGGGAAGCCAGAAATGTTAGTAGATGATTTCTCTCAAATGCTTCACAATTGGTTGACATCTTGTAATTTTCCATTATTTGTTAAGGCTACAAGCCTAAAGCTTTGGGTTAAAAATGTCTAAATCCTGACAAACTTAGCTCTTTACTCTTTAGATGATATTGTTTAAGCTAATCTCAAGCCTGACAAACCGATTAAACAATTTCAATGTTGGTTCCATTCATATTTTAGATCCAAAAGAAATGTTCTTCCATAACATTTGAGAAAGCTTTTCCTTTTTTCCCGAAAGGAAAACGGTGATGATTCTGCCTAACGATTACTAGCTATAAAATTTTAAATTTTTAAGGGGTACTGTGGAAGTCAATAGATCATATTCGAATCAGATACACCCTTAACCATATTCGTGTTTTTGGATATTAAAATGTTTGGATTTGAATACTAAACTAACAAAAGTCATATCCAAATCTGAATCTGAAATCTGATATTATAATCAGAATTTGAACCTGACTTTTATATTCATATACAAATCCAAACCCTAATTTTATACAAAATCTGGCCGATTTTCTAAATATAAAAGTACTGGATATAAGATATCTGTTTAGAACTAAATCTGATAAGAATCTCAACATAATCGAATGTGTATCTATATCTGAAACATGTTGGTTGTCATTTCTTATATCTAAATCAGATCCTAATTCTTAATCAAATTATCAATTTTTTTTTCACATACGACTTTTTCTGAATGATTTGATCGAATATCTGATCCAAATCAAATATATTGACGTCTCTAATGCATACTTGTCTAAATGACAAAAATTACCTCAAAATATGAATATGAAACTAAGTAACTTTTTGTAATTTTGTATTGGCAATTGTTCGCACTGTGCCTACATCTGCTCGACCCCAGAAGCCGAGCCTAATATTTTAAACCTTATGCAACAGTCTCTCAAATCAACCAAAATTAGTTCGTTAGGAAGAAGAGGAGGCTGAATGTATCACATTCTACGGATGGTTGATCACATTAAACAGAATATAGACTTTCCATTCAAGAAATTACAAAACCCAAAGCTCCCAGAAATGAAAATTATTGGTTGAACCTCCCTCTATTTGTAAGCTTTGACCACGCATCGGATTTAGAGAACCTTGATCTTCGTAAGGACCTGACATGAGGATCCTGTGGGGTCGTTTCTTAGTCAGACCGTCGATATATTTTTTTTATATTAAACTAGTAGCTGAGATGCAATGTTCTTCTTTATTATTCTTATTTTTCTGAAGTTGGCCTTTAGCCATAGATAATCATGAGAAGGACGCATTTAGAGGGTGTACAGACGCGACCCCAAAACTAGGTTTTGGATGTAAAACATGTATCTAAGATCAGTTTTTTTAGTGTTCGAGTGCCATCAAACATAAAACCTGGTTCTGTAAATTAAAGAGAGTGAAGCACCTGACCTTCCTCAAATTATTCATAAAGATTAGGTTTTATATATGTGGTCCTGTACAACACAAGATTTTCAAACTCATTAGAAAGCTTAATTTTCAAAACTAAATTTTCTCAAAACCATGGGGGTGTCGTCCAAACATCCCCTTAAAGGCTGTTTGGTAGTTGGAACACTCTATGATTGTTGCATTAATCAATCCCAAAGATTAAGGTAGATTCATGAAACAGTCGAACTAGGTGTTCATGAATTTGTCTCAATCTTTAGGATAAATTCATGAAACAATTACAAAGTGTTTTATTTGCCAAATGACCCCTTAACTGTTCGAAAGAGATGGTCGTGTCTCCATTTTATGAGATAGCTAGGGAACAAAATGATGTTAGCTACCCTACTTTTGTACCTATTCAAATCAACGATGTACATAAAGTTGGATAAACGTTAAACTTTATCACCCTTGATATGCGCTCGCACCATGATTTTAGGTTACATAAAGTTGGATAAACATTAAACTGTATCACACTTATATGCGCTCACACCATGATTTTAGGTTTTAAGCGCTTGCCTACAATTTACCTAAAATTTTGCCTTTCTTTACTTTCCCCTATGCCAGCTTGAAAGAACAAATTAACTTCATGCATCTGCATGGAAAGAATTGCATGATTATTTACCAAATGATGCCGTTTTTAATGGTTCTAGCTGCTTTGTGTTCAGCCGTTTCTGGCACGTACATGGAAATACGTGACTAATTAGGTTGATCACAAAGCATGGCCTTCCCAAAGAAATGTCAATGATGAGAGAGAGTGCCTGCAGCAGCTGCATCTTTAAAATACTAATCAATCAAAATTTAGATCACAAGGTGGCTTCTTTTTTAAACAGCCTGATTTTGTTTTAGGTGTTTTTTTTTTTTTTTAATTTGTTGAATTATGTGAAAGAGTATCTATTTACTCCAAACTACACTTTTCACATAATATCTCAATTCTTCTTCCGTTGGTTGTTTTTTGGTGAACAAGACGAATATTTCATTTTACTATCATGGCCAAAAGCCAGAAACCTTTACATTTCCTATCATCCATTATAATATCAAGCCTGTCGATACATCAGATTGATAGATCTTACTTCAACTTGCATATCAGTGCTCTACTTTTACAATTTAGAGAACTTTGGAAACAAAAATTGACCACCTGGACCAATTCTCTTAAGATGTCTTGGGTTGGTTTTCTTATAAATGAAATTGTGTATGGAAAATTAATTATTCCCTTTAATGAGATCCTGAAAACACATATGTGAAGTGCGACCCAGCACGGATCCTTTGCTCACTATTTCGTTCTTGTGGTGCTCGATTCAGCGGGTCCAAGCAGCGCGCTCTTTTCCGCTGAAGAATGATGACGGGTCAAATGTGCACTCATGGCTTTCACTAGCAATCAAGTTGGGAGGTGGTGCAACAGGAGAATTAGCTGCACTTTTTCCATCCCTAACGTCTATATTTTGCCTTTTATGTCATGCTTTCAGCTCCGGCTAGCGTAAAAGGCGCGTACGCTAATCCAGGGCACCACATGTCCTTCTTGATTTTAAAAGAAAATTGAGATTAGTTATCCTTTTAGAATGTAAAAAATAAAAAATAAAAAATAAACGAACCGTTATAAAGCGCAGCTACATATGCTAATCCGGGGGTGCCACATTCCCTTCTTGATTAAAAAAAATGAAATTTATAATATTGATGTTTTGTAGTATCCATTAGAATGTTTAAAAAAAAAGCTAAATGAATAAAAAACCGTCTCTGCAGTTTCTAAAAATGTTAATAAGACTCTCCTATATAAGGGAGAGAGAAAGAAAGAGAAAAAAGACAGGGACAAAAAGGGGATAAAAACCGGTTACCCCATAGTGGCACTTAAGATCAACGCTATTCTTTAAACCAAAGGCCATTAGCGACACAAAAAAGACAAAGAGAGTGACAAATAAGAGTAAAAACACTATAGCCATAAGTTAAAAAAAAAAAAAACAGTAAGATTTATTGTATCTGGCATAAACCAAAAGAGGAGGGTGTGGGTTTGATGAGACAAGTACATTCGAAGTTTAGTTTCCTTTAAGTAAATATTTAAAAATACATATACTAAAATGCTTAGAACAATTACATTTTAGCTAATATGTCACCATAGTGTGCGGGGTGCGGGTGCAGGTGTCAAAACGGCACATACCAAAAAATTTATGTGTTATGGTACAGCGAGGGTATTTTATTATTATTGTTATTTTTAATTTATTATATATATAACAAAATAAACATATTATTACAATTTAGTTATTAATGTATATAATACTTGAATAATTGTATTGCATAGAAAAATATCAAAACAACATATATTATATAAATAATTTAATAATAGGACATTTTAATTGGGCTCGGGTGTGAGTCGAAGCCGCACTCATATCCAGTGCGCACTTGACTCGATGCAAACTTCAATGCGATAGTAAAATAAAAGAGTCTTGTGACTTAGGATGAAAGTGAAGCATTGGGAGTTTAGACACAAGTGAGAGAAAGGCAGAGGGAGGTGTACATGGAACCCAAATTCATTTTAAATTTTGTATTGATATTTTTGAACAATTTTTTTACTTATATGTTGGTGTCCCTTAAAATTTAAAATTTTATATGTGGTGCAGGTTAGCCAGAATTTTACTGGCGCCCAAGAGAGAGGGTAAAAGACTGATATACCGTGTTACTATTAGTCATTTCGTTTCTTCTCCAATCCAAACATACTGCGCTAAATTATGGCAGCCATATGCGCTTTGCAGTGTGAGAATGTCAACCTCCTACTTTTTTTCTTTTCTAGAAAAAGAATCACGGCCACTATAATTGTCTAATAAAACTAATCTAATGGCTGTTAGCTTGTAAGATGGGCTCATTATGGTCCCCAAAAACACCAACATGCACATCAAAAGCTCACCCTGATAAACAAACGCAATCATGTCTAATCATTCTATAGTCAGCCACAAATACAATGGACCTGCTCAAGATCTAGAATCAGTTTTCCGGATTCGAGCCAACAGGATTCAGTATCGGGTCCGACATCTGACTTCAAGGTTCAACTCCCTATAAATGATGACATGGAAATATCGGATTACATAGGTTGATCAGGTTCAGATCCAGTTTTAGATGTGATCTTTTTCTATTCTGATATTTTAGGATCCAGATCAGACACTAATAAAATTGGAACCGAGACCAACCCTCCTCCGATCCATATTGGTTCCTTTGTCCCGTGTTGGACTAACCAGGGTCACTCTCAGGTTAACTGATTCTTGAACCATGGTCAAACTAACGGGCAACAGAATTTCATAAAGCACTGCCCTGCCATTTGGCCTTCCACCGCATCGCTCCCTTCCCGCGCTCTCCTCTCAAATGCTTTCCCTCTCCCGTGAGTGTCCACGCCTACGCGGTTTAGATTCTTCGCCGAGGACTCCTTGGAATAAAGCGCGGCGCTTTTCCGTCCACTCCATCTCATCGCGGAGTTGATTTCCACCGACTCCTCTTTGCTATTTCCTTATATTCATCATCATCGTCGGAGTCACACGTCGTCGCCGTCGGTTCCAGGGAGAGTTATTGAAGCCGTCACGAGGATCTCGTGCTACTACGTAACTTTATTTGTCTATCGGAATTTTTCCTTTCTGGTTGGATTCGAGAATTCTTGCTGCGGTTCTGACCTCTAGAAGATAAGGGCCATCAGCCATCTGACTTCTTTTCTTTATCGGAGGATGCCTGAGTACGGCTTTGTAGAGAAGTGCGGTTTCTGTTATTCCTGACCGTAGTTTCTATCTATTAGCTTCAAATCTGAATATCTTCATGTTAATTTTTTACGCTGATGCCTTTTATGGTCGTCAAACGTAATAAGATCTTGTAGTTTGCTATTGACTTGAAGATACTGCTTGCAATTTCTGTTGATTCGATTGTACTTCAAATGTGTTCGAAAAAATTTGAGGCGATTGCTTATCTCTCGCTGTTTAACATTACTTGCAGAAACCAATTTATTGTTTGATGAAATCCAAGTGATATCCGTCAGAAGATACTTCAAGTTGAGAACTAGGGTCATCCCTCCTATTTTCTTGCAAAACCATGAAAGGCGTTGGAACAAAGGCAAAAGTTCAGGGGCTGTTCCCAGATGATGGCAATGCACCAAGCAGGCCTTTCGGTGACGGATTAGCTTACAGAAAGGCAGAAGAAACAGGTAATACATGAGGTTTATAAATGTTTGCAGTGAGAGAGGCCTCCAATTCTTAGAGCACCAAATATAATTGCCTACCAAAACATTAAAATCTTCAATTCGTTGAGAATATTCCCTTTTACATGACTTGGAACTTACATAATCAACACAAACCAGGCCAGAAAATCCCCAACCTGCAGTTCCTTTACGTTGTTCTGAAATGCTGGAAAAACAAACGCAAGATGTGGCCTTGGATTTGATGATTTTGTCTCCCTTTCCCGATTTCCAAGCTTTTAATTCCCATTGTCAATGTTCTATAAGTATCAGATTGCTGACACCGTCAACAAGTCCTGGTTCTCCATTTTTCTGGCCCTCTTCTGCCACACTTTTGTCTTTTAAGTCAAGTTGTAAATGATCGAAAATGTGATAACATATTGAAAACTGACCTGTACCAATAAAATAAAATTTTCAGAATCCATGAAACTGGAATTTCACAAAACCTAATACAGTGGAAAATGTACAGCGTATAGAAGATATCAAGCAGCACAGTGGCTAAGGAAAATGGATCAAGGAGCTTCTGAATCTCTGAGCAGCAATCCTTCTGAAGAGGAATTTTGCCTTGCTTTGCGTAATGGGCTGATTCTTTGCAATGTGTTGAAGCAGGCCAATCCTGGAGCTGTCTCGAAGGTATGAATTAGAAAAGGCAATTCAGTAATTTTGTGTTCCCGATGCGAACCAAATTTGGCCTTTATGTTATTATTCTAATTGCTTATTTGGCAACGTAGGTGCAACTTTTCTTATGTTTCCTTTTTTCTTGACACTGCCCGGAAATTGTATTTATCGTTAATAAGTAATCACTGAACCAAGCATTTACCCTTCTTGCTACTAAACGACTTAACAACATTTTTTTTCCTTTTTGGATGGATTTTCTCTTTGTCAATTGTTTGTAAAGTAGGTGGTGGAAAATCCAGTACCGTCTATCCGATCAGCAGATGGAGCGGCTCATTCAGCCATTCAGTACTTTGAAAACATGAGGAATTTCCTTGTAGCAGTTAAAGAAATGAAGCTTTTGGCATTTGAAGTTTCTGATCTAGAGAAGGTATTTAACTTATGGGTATAGTCAGCTTTCTCATTTTACGTAAATGGCTTCCTGCAAAATATGCTCACAAATTAATTTGCAAAATCTCATACTATTGAGCATTTACAGTCGTTGGTTTAGTAACCAGGATGTGAATTTTTGGCCAGGCCTCGTAATTTTCAAAACAGCAAGTTCTTTGTCCTTCTATCTGAGTACCACTACTATTGTATTTATTTTCAAGGAACTAGAAAAAGCCTCTTAAAAGATGAAATAATTCCACGCAATAACTATGCCAAGTTGTTTCTGCCATCTTCATGTGAGTTTTTCTGATTTGGCGCAGAAGAATAATCCTTTTGGATGTGCTTTTACTTTAGTGCCTGGCGTCATCCATTTTTGCTGATGTCGTGCTTTTATAGTTTAAGTCTATTATTCGACTTCAATTTCTTTTCAGGGAGGCATGTCAAGTAAGGTCGTTGATTGCATTCTCTGTCTGAAAGGATATCATGAATGGAGACAAGATGGAGGGATTGGAATATGGAGATATGGTGGAACTGTAAAGTCACCAATAACAGTCAATGGTTCCACTGCCTTCTCCACATGTTATGATGGTTCAAGCATTCCTGAGCCCTTGCACTCCATCAATTTATCGTCTAGGCAACACATCAACAAGAATATAATGGAAGTTATCCACAAATCTTGCAATTTCTTCCTCGAAAGTTCAGAAGCTGGAAAAATACTTAATCATCTTTTTGATCAATTTGGGCTTGGTATTTTACAAACAGTACTGACACATCTAAAATGGGCTGATGAGCCACCATTACATTCTATGGTAGGTAAGAGGTTGCAGTTTGGTGTGGCAATGCCACAGCATGGTTTTAATTTTTTATTTTAATGTGCATTTCGTGAGGGGCCACTAGCAAAATTTGACTTAGGTGGTCTTTCAGCACAGTATTTTCCATACTGCATGCGTGTGTGAGACGCATTTGAGATTGAAAATCAGGTAAAACAAATAGTCCAAGTGTTGTGTTTATGTTTTAAATAAAAAATTGCAGTGCCTCGCTAAATTAAGTGGAGATTATCATTAGTATGGCATCTTACTCAATATTCTCTTGAAGGATTAACATGGCAGCTTTTATCTACTAGGTTGACATATGAGTGTTAACTTATCTTCCTGCAGCCATATGTTGTTAGTTTGATCACCAAATCACCTTATTTGAAAGATCTTGAATAGTTCTACAATGGAATATCTGTGCTGCCCAGAAAGTATTTAGTGAATAGGTGAACAATTATACATAAGAGAAGTGGAAATTTTGCCAGACAACCTACACATGTCCCTAAACTAAAGATTATAAATGAATTGCTTCCCAATGCAACGACAGTAGTTTTCTTCTCCTTGAAAGTGACATATTTCTAGTCTCCCATAATTGTAAATCTGCAATAGGTAACATGATTCTTCTGCTTGTGGGTGTTCAATGAGAAAGTACTGAATATGTGCCATAAAATTGATGGATCACAGATTGTTGATGCTGTACTGGAAAAGGTAGTTCAGGAGTTTAACAACTTACTTCTTGAGGGAAGCAATCAGGTATTATTTCCTTGCAACAGAGGAGGCCTCTCTCTCTCTCTCTCTCTTTTCCTCTCTCTCCCTGTGCGGCAGATTAGAAATTTAAACCATTTGAGACAGTGAATCCTATTTTTCAAGTGCATCGGGTCAGGACAGAGGCAAGAAATATTTTCCTCATTTTGGTAGCAATAACCTTTCTTTCCTTGGCAAAAGTTTAGATTCCAATTTGGCTATGTAATAGTTGACGATATTTAGTTACTTCTTTCTTATCAGTCCCATATCATAAGTGCTTAATTGGCTGTTTTTGTCAATTTTTATGAAGTTCTTTTATCATTCTGTAACATATTCCATTGATGCTTTCAATTTTTTGTGCACAACTCTTTGCATTGATGATGTCCCAATGTATTCCACAAAGATGCTCTAGTAAGAGTATGCAAGTATGTGGATAGCTCAATTCCTTTGCAGAGTAAAGCAAATTATGCAAGCATTACTTTTTCACGCAAATGAAGCACAAACATGGGGAGAATAAAATAAAGCAAAAAGTGTGGAGGTTTTATGATATTTTCTGCATGAAAACATGCACAATGTAATGCATTCATTTATTTGTCCTCTAAGCAAGCTAGTCACCGGGACCTTCAAAATATTTGGCTGATCATTGCTGCACAGGAAGGAGTTGTTTCTCGGTGACAATTTGTGATTGTTATGTACTTGATTGAACGTTAGGACTATATACGTATGAATCATATGCTGGAGGAGTATGTAGGCTAGAAAGCTGATACCTAAGTTACTATTTGTTTGTTCCTCTCAGTTGGAACTTGCGTGCAAAGAAATACTGGGGAAGAAAGCCTCGTCTGTGGCTAATTTCTTGGTAGCAATGTCCATCTATTTTGAGCAGAAGAAATCTAACGCTTCAAATGACAACTTGAGAAGTCGCCTGTGCTGTACTCAGGAAGAAAACAAGCTGTCAGATCATGGAAGCAACATCTATCAGCATCAACTTGAAATACTTGAGGTAGAAACTCAACAATTTACTGATCATTTCTTTCCAATGAACCCTATTCTCTATTGGCATTCGATTTTTTGCAAGCATTGCCTATTATCAACAGCTTGTTTTCTTCACCAAGTCAACTGCGGTTGTAAAATCTACATAGGCCTTAACCACTTAATGTCATCCCATATATCATATTGCTAGAACTATTTATTCTGATTTACATTTACCTGGCATGCATCACCTTGTCTGTGAAAAGTGGTTGCACGTCCATGAACTTGGCAGCAAATCACATGTCGATTTGCTTGCAGTTGATGCCCTAGTTGCTGCCATAAACAGGTTGTCATTCGCATTCTCGTTTTCTGAGGAAAGGTAAACTTATTCGGCGAATTCTTCAAACCGAGTGCAAGTTGTATCAAAATATCCAAGTGAGCATATTATGATCACATTTGTTTACGTAGATAAAATCCACTAAATAAATCTTTTTGAACGGACGAGTTGTCATTTTTAGTTACAACTAATTTCTTTATAATACCTAAAGCATAACAAAATAAAGTAGAACGTGAAAGCGGGCGCCAGAATTGCTTGAACAGTACCGAATGAATATGACAATTTAGATAGAAAGGTAAGATACTAAGGTGGCATTCTTGTTCGTTCACAGAACTGTACCTTATTACCTTGCAGACGAATTATTCATTCTACATCGCCATACTTCTGAACGTAATTTGGCCCAACGACACATAGAAACAATTATACTTTGCTACATAATCACTTGTAATGCATAAGCGGGCCTTGGTTTTCCTCCGAGGGGATGGGTAAATCTTCTGATCCTAGGAGCTTCCCTGTTGCGCACAATGGCGCCATAATTCAGTCTTAATTTGCTAACACCTTTTGAAAATCCATCGATGAATGTAAGCTTTCATTCAGACATCTTCGAAATATCTCCAGCTATGCATTTGATGAAAGTTTTCTAAGAAGTAATGCAACACTGCCTCGAAAAGAAAGCCGTTCGGATATCTAGGTCTGTGTGGGTAAATGTTTATATGAGTCCAATGCTAGGAAGAAAGAGCTAGCGGGAAGCAAACCAATTCTTTTTCGCAAATGGCCAATCCGTAGGGTATTAGCCATATTATTATGACACCATTTACGAAGGATAAAAAAATAATTCTTTGCATCATATGTGTCTTAAATGATTTTGGTAATCACAGTTCTCAGTTCTCTACATGAACGATTTCTCAGGCACTAAAGCGTATGGTTCATGAGGCCAAGAATCAAGTTCGGTATATGCAATCAAAATGGCAAGACGAATTCAAAAGCCTAGGTGAGAATCCATGAGCTTTTATATGTAACATGGTGCTTTTATAGTCGGATGACTATTTTTGCATATAGAAAACATCCTTCTTATTGACAATCAGACCTGGCGCTCTATCAAGTCAGCTTTATGGGTGATGACTAACGGTTGGATTGCTCAATTAGGGCTTAGTTGCGCCGACAATCGGGTTTACCTAGTCTGGTTCAAGTCGACTAAGCGAATGAAGCCAACTTTGAGCCTTGACATGTGACCGGGCCAAAGCCAGGACTGAATAGGCTGGACAAGTTCTGAAGCAATTCAAGCCCAACGAAGGCCTGGACCGCCTGGTCCAATTATTATTGACGCTGCCCAGCGCTTGTCACTTGTCAGGTTGTACGCGGTCAAACCCACTGAAGTTTACCATCGGCCCAGGACCAAGTCCACGACTACTAACTGGACTGAGCTAGCTTGACATTGTTAACCCAACCCCGACTTGTATAGCTGCCTGGTCCGTCGGTAGCCACCTACATGTGCATACTCTCGGAGGATGACCTTTCATGACTTTGCTGTAGTGGAGCATGATGAATCGAGCTTACTCTTACATGTCAATGGGGGCTTTTAGCATTCGACAAACTTGCTGAGATTTTTATACTGGACTTAAACACAACATCCATTTTTCTTCTAGATTCATGTAACTGTAATGGCTTTCACTTCTTGATGATTTCCCTAGAGCATCGTGTTCAAGGCTTAGTCCTTGCGGCATCATCCTACAATAAAGCTCTTGAGGAAAACCGCCAACTCTACAATCAAGTACAAGATCTCAAAGGTTATTGAACAGTAATTGCTATGCAGTAAATTCTGTTATCGAATAACAATTTCTATGCAGTAAAATTATCAGGTTCTGTTGTGCAGGGACGATCAGGGTGTATTGCAGGGCGAGGCCGTTCTTGTCAGGGAAACATTATGGGCAGTCTATTGTAGATTATATTGGAGAAAATGGAGAAATAATGATAGTCAACCCCGACAAGCCAGGCAAGGATGCAAGAAAGATGTTCTCATTCAACAAAGTCTTTGGGGGGAATGCAACACAAGGTATGCGCTTGATCAATCACTTTAGCGCATATTATTGCAGTTAGGAACTAATGAAGTTACCTTTCCATTTTGTTTTTTGAAGATGTAACCGACTCGTATCACAGTACTTTTTGGAGAACTTCCTATTAATTTGGAAAACACAATTTGTTATGGAGGAATAAATGGTGTAAATAGAGGTGCCATTTATTTTGCAATTATTACGGCTTCCGTTCTAAAACTAGCACTTTCTTCGAAGCTACATTTCAAAAGAAAGTGGATAAATCTAGACAAGCAATATATACTTTTTTGTTCAAAAAAGCAACATAATTAGCTTTATTGGGTGAATAGAGGTGCCATTTATTTTACAAACTAGAAAACTTCCAGATCACTAGGAAACATTATTTATGGTCATTTGGTCGTTATTGCTGTTACCTTCATTTTTTAATTCCGAAGGTGCATGAGAAATGAAAATGCATCCACTGTTCTGCTAAGCCAGAGATTCGTGCACAGAAACGTCTATACCTGGATGCTAAAGGTGTAACTTTTGTTACAGAACAAGTTTATGCAGATGTTCAACCATTAATCAGGTCTGTTTTGGATGGCTACAACGTCTGCATATTTGCATATGGACAAACGGGCTCAGGGAAGACATTCACAATGGTGCAGTTAGAACTTCCAACCGATACGCATCCATGATCTCATTAACATTTTCTATACCTCTTACCGTATGATGTTTCTTGTCTACTCATTTTAACATGTGTACAGTTTTAAAATTATTCTCTTTTCAGTCTGGGCCAGAGTTCACAGCAGAAAAAATGGGTCTGAATTATCGAGCTCTTAGCGATCTATTTCACTTGTCCAAGTCCCGAGAGAATCTTGTGTCATACACAATTGGCATCCAAATGGTCGAGATATATAATGAAAAAGCGAGAGACCTATTGGTAGCTGATGGCACTAACAGAAAATATCCTTTTAAACATTTCTTACTTGTATGGCACTGTTAAATAAAGGCTGCTTCTATATACATGCTCTTCCTAGGCTTGATTTTTTATGTCAACTTCTAGTTCTCTGAGTTACTGACTTCATGTTACTTCTCTGGAGTCCTTTCTTAACTATGTATACACTGGATATAAGGAACAATTCGCAGCGGTGTGGTTTCAATGTGCCTGAAGCAAGCTTGGTTCCTGTCAATTCCGCGCAGGATGCATTCAATCTGATGATAATTGGGCAGAGAAATCGTGCCGTAGGAGCTACTGCACTCAATGAACGCAGCAGTCGTTCTCATAGGTAACGTCCTGTTTTCTTTCATTTACAGAATATGTGTAGTTCCTCTCAAGTTCCCAATGTTGGAATTCCAGGATCTGTAGAGTAATTATTGATTATTTGATTCTACAGACTCTTCAGGATGTCACCTTACACCTAATCTTCCCTTTGAATTACAGAACTTAGTTTCGAATAGAATCATGCAGTTGTTTTCTACATTTTTAGTGTGAACGGTGAACCAGTATTTCAGCTGGAGAATCTATCCCAAGAAACATTAGTATGTAAAAATAATTGGGTTTGCACAGCATAATTTTACAAGTCTAGGTTCTACGACCGTGCTTTTCCATTACAGGATTCGCTACGTACAATTTAACATGTTCTTTTTTTTTTTTCCAGCAGTATTTTACTTCAAGTCTTCTAATAGAACTATAATTTTCTTCCCTTTCCACATGCGTCTCTATCTCTATCTATTTCCTCGCCTGGCTCAGATTTCCTTCCTTCTTGGTAATGAAAAATAAAACATCATGCGTTTTCTTGACAAAGTTATTTCAAAAGAAAAGGAAAATTTCTGATGTTGAAAACATTATGAAAGTTCAGAAAAAGGGAAAAAAATCGACTGCTAAAAGGAAAATCTACTGACGAAGTGGAGATTTATTAGTCGAAGTGGGAAATTTTTCCAAGCCCTTGGGAGGGTTGATTCTGAGTGGAACTCGACAGTTTCGATCTGTCAAGGCAGACCAATAATGATCCAAACTCAACTAGAATTCACATTTGAATTTTCAAAAAGAGATATTTTCTCTTGTCCGAAGGACGAACTTACCTTAGTCTGCTGTGTATCCTTCAACAGTGTATTGATACTCCATGTCCAAGGGAGTGAATTATCATGTGGATCGACTCTCAGAGGCCGCCTCTATCTTGTGGATCTAGCTGGAAGCGAGAGGGTGGATAAATCTGAAGCTGTGGGGGAACGACTAAAGGAAGCTCAACACATAAACAAATCGTTGTCAGCACTAGCAGATGTTATCTCCGCTCTTGGACAGAAGAATGCACATATTCCTTACAGAAACAGCAAGCTCACACAGTTGCTCCAGGAATCACTAGGTCCAATATTAGCTTGAATCTTTTTCCATCAATTATTATAATTTCTTCTGGTGTTTCACTTTAATCTGTGCTCATTACAGGTGGGCAAGCCAAGACACTGATGTTTGTACACATAAATCCTCATGCAACAGCTTACAAGGAGACAATCAGCACACTTAAATTTGCCGAGCGGGTTAGCTGCGTAGAGCTTGGAGCAGCACGTTCAAATAAGGAAAGTAGTCAAGTCAGAGAATTGAAAGAAGAGGTTTGCTTACCAATATCTATCCTACGGGTGAAAGATGGTCGTGCTAAACTCGCAAGCTGATTATTCTTTAACTTGTCCAGATTTCCAATCTAATGTCAACACTCAGAAACAAGGAAACTGAATTAGAGCAGCTGAAAGGTGGCAAAATTGATCAGAGTGCTAGAAGAATTGAGAAGACAGAAATTGACTTCTCAACTACATGCCTTCAAGTACCTAAAAACTATATCAACAGAAGGTCGCAGATAGGACAACCACCCCCAGATGAAACTGGAAGTTTGGAGGTACTTACCAGATCATTCATAATTTCCATTTGGTGGACATGGTAGTTTCTCCTAACAACACCATATTGTGTGCTTGCATTGATTACTAAAAGATGGATGCATTTTCTCTTAGCCCTACTGGATTATGTCGAACAGAGATCATATAAAAATGTTTTCTGAAAATGAAACTATCGCACCAGAATGCTCTTGGTAGTTCAGTTTCATACGAAACAATTTCAATATACATTTGCTCCATAGTTAACCAAGCATATGGGATGAGGTAGACTTCTGTATCTTAATTTAGTAGCTATTCGCTACGGCTGAAGACAGAGAAGTTGTAGAAAAAGAAAAAAGTATATTTCGACATGTTCAGTATATATGAATTTGAGGTAGGGTTTGTAATCAATCCTGCACCGAAGGGTTGAATTTCTTATGTATAGAGCTACATAGTTATCAGTCTTCCATATTGACCTATGAACTAGCTCTCTCCCTTTTTTTTATAGAACAAAACTATGCTCTGGACTAGCTGCACTTCGCCAACAAGAGAGTGGAACAGTTTTCCTTCGGCTCATTCTGATAGGAAACTCAACCAAAATCTACCGTCTGCAAAAGGAGAAAGTGGGGCAAATTCTAAGAGTTCAAAATTAGAATCACCTCCACAAAGAAGATCGCTGTCGGTTGATTACAGCAAGCACAGAAAAAGCAGAATGAAGGGTGACGTAAGTGACAATCAGGATGAAAAACCACTACAGTACCCGAGCGGTGCTTGTTTGAACAGATCCATTTCATTCACAGAAAAATATGCACCTGAGGGCTGCATACCACTGGGCAATCACAAGCAAGACAAACTGTCCACCACTATTTCTCAAGATAGTGGAACCAACCTGCAGAAATTCTGTCCTGATCATGAGAAGGAGCAGTTCAGGCAAGTGCTCAACGTTACGCGTGGAGCCATTAGGAAAAAAAAGGCACAGGTGAAAATTGGGCAAAAGTTTCAGGTGGCACCTCATTTGCAAAGGTCTGCTATTGAGCAATCTGGGATACAGAATGATTCGAGGGTGGAGCAAAACAGGAAGAGTGGTTCTTCTGAACCTGAAAATAGGCAAGGGTTTAGCAAGACCTTATTGTCAAATGCACCAAGACCGAGGAAGCTTTTTCAGAGCATGCATGAGTCCAGAATTTCATGAGCTTTCATCAGGTAAGCTTACGAGGTTGCTTTGCTGTATATTTTTATTTCTGGAAAATCATTTTCATAAACGTCAAGTCACATTTGAGTTTTGCTGCAAGAACATCGATTTGTTAGGACCACGGTAGAGAATGAAAAATCGTGATCTCTACCAAATTTTCCACATAACCGTGGGAACTTCCTACGTAAACAAAAATCGGCCTTAAATGTACCGTAACGTCCTTGCAACCATGCTACTTTGCAGTAAGCCCCTGGACCTCAGGGGAGGTCTTGATCGTGCCTTCTTTGCTACACTCATATATTCATGAGATCATGCATGTTCATTGTTCGGACCAGACACTACCGTAGGCCACGTCATGTCTCATACGAACAAAAATTTGGTTTTTTTGGTTTTCCTACTAGTTCATTGCATAAGCTATGCGTGCTTCTTCAAGGAGTGCATTCTCGGATATACATTTTAAAGTTTGCGTCACTCAGATGGACAAGAAGACGAATAATTGAATTTTTCTTTTCCCACTTCTCAGCAGCGGCTTAGTGCAAGCATGAGAAACGATTTCAGCTGGAAAATATGAGAATAAAGTTCCAAATGATGCCTCGCTTACAACGAAAGGAAGCACTTCTATCTCTACATTGAGACGACACCATTCTGTGCCACAAACAAAACTATTTTCATCCTGAGTTTCGGGTTTTCCAGATAACTTCCTTGCTATGTGTGAGAAATTGTTGTGTGTTTATAATTAATCAATAAGGATCAAATATCATTCTTCTTTTGGCAAGCTTAACTGGAGTACATGCGGCCAGTAATCAGCTTCAATCTGCACAAGATGAATCGAACTCGACTGCCATTAGGTGGTTTGTCCTATCTCTGTTGTTTCACCCTGTTTATGATTTCTGTAAAAGCCATGTGTGTGGGAAACATTTGTTTCAAGGATGATTCTAGTCATTGCTTTCATAGTACCAAATATTTTATGAAGCATAATATAAAATATGATCAGCCATTGAGTTATTCTCTCCAATGAATCCACATTCACCAGTCAGACACGATAATTAGATTTAGTAGACAGGAAAATTGTGCGCCAACATCCATCCTTTTTCTCAAAAAGTTAAGAACCATAGGCATGCGAAGATGCGCTCTCATGTGAACATGCAGACACAGTCACATGTTTAGGGTGGAGAACTAAGATCTTTCCATTGGAACCAGTATATTCCCACCAGAAATAAGATCTCCATTACTTTTTGCAAGTATAGATTCCAGTGGTGCTGGCATAAAGAAAAAGTAACAAGATTGAATTACGTAAAGCAGACCTTCATTAAGCATGATTTATAACTCCACACGTGTTTCAAGAATCTGTTGGTCCATTAGATGGGTACTTGGCCTCCAGCTTCTTCAGAATGAGGGCGATCACTCCCCAATCAAACCCACGGTATTGAAGCCATCTCATGATCCTAGCTTTGCGCTTTTCTTCTGGTATATCAACTGCTCGTAGCCAGTGTTTTGACACACGTTCTAAAAGGCTATTTATTGAACTTGAAGACATGCCTATATGTGCATATCCATCACCAGCGTTATCTTCGTCAAAAACCTGCTTCAGGGCTTCTATAATTGTCTCTTCACTCACTCCCTTGCTCAAAAGTGCCTGGAAAGGATGCCCAAGATGAATACTTAACCTTACCAAGCCCAAAGTATGAACCTGCTTTTACTTCCATGAAGAAGTTAGCTAATGGTTCTAGGCAAAGGAAAAATAAATGGAGATACTCTCATTACGTTACATGATCACTATCTTGACCCCTGAGAATTGCCTATTTATTTCATATTCTTTTATACCTCATGCAAATAAGGTTAGCAGTTACAGGATTGATTTCACACGTCTCTTCAAGTTCGAAAAGTAAAATAAAGTGAACTCAGTCTCTGGTGCAGAAAACATGAATGCTAAGTGAGGAAAATAGCCCATACCTAACGAACAGACCTCGATGACTACCAAACTGTTGGAAGTGTGAGATTGTAAGTGGAGCTAATAATGCAAAACAAGCAAAACGTTGGATGGAAGAGCTATCTGAGTACGCACTTGTTTAATTCTTCTTGGTCCCCAGGTCATGGATAGCCATCGAGATCGAGCTACTGTTTCTGCATAGAGATAGTCGTTAAGCAGCCCCCTGCAAGAAAAGAAAAGTAGGAGTCAGTGAAATAGTGGAAGCTTCTGAATGATGCAAAAGGTAATCTAAGCTCCTTGTTTCCAGCAGCCATCACAGTTTTATATCGACGGAGTTTCTCCAGTATGAAACCAACATGGACAGGAATAAATCCACAAAAATTGGTGCTTCCAGAGAAAAGTTGGCCATACTGATGTACTTTTTCATGTGAAGATCTCATCAAAACCTCATAAACAGTTTACGTGGAACCTTAGGAAATTTAGGACTCCAAGAACATATAACAAATTCAACGAGATGACATCAGATAAACATGTACATGAGGCACATAGTGTTAATCAGTTGAACTGATTTCAAGAATTTTCCTCCCTGCACAGAACAAAAAGAAATTCCACGCATTATTGCTTGAAGAGAAGAAGCAAGACAGATGAGCAAGCACACCTGGCCTGGAAATCAGATATGACGGACTCAACGACGTCAGGCGAATATTTCTTTCCTCGCAATTTCTTCTTCAACTCGATCACTGTATGTGCTCTGAAATAATAGGAGTCGTGTTATGGAGGAAACAAAAAAGTAAGTACCATCGGTCCATATAACAATGCATTAAAGAAATATCATTTGTCAAGTAACTCAGCATCTTTGTAGTGTTCTAGCACATCAGGATCCTGACCTTCCTGCAAGTGCTTCAATAGCGAAGGTCTCGGCGTCTCGTTTCAATCTATTAGCAGAAACTTCTACTTCGAAAGCAGCAGTCTCGTAGGAGTTCTCAGACCCATTCGCCTGTGTTTCAATTTCTCGCATTAGATCACCATATCTGTCCTCCCTGGCATAACCAACATCGTCTTGAAACTTCAAAACTTTACCATCTTCCAATCTGCGGCTCCAGTCTGCTGCATCAAAAGGAACAGAAAAGAGATCATAGAACACGACTATTATCTACATTTTCACCTGCTTCATACATCTGAAATGAGAGAAAGAATACACAACCTTTTACAATTTTTTTGTAAAGTCATACCCAATTTTGAACCTGAGGTTCTATTTGCATTTAATTTCTGGTTGCCTAGGGCGTTCTTCAACCTTGGCACCTCATGCGTCGATTGATTATCTGGAGAATTTTCATGCTGTGACGATTTCGATTCTGGTCGATCATTTGAGAGATCCTTAGGATGCTTGACGGATGAAGGGTTCTCATCTCCTTCTGTCTTAGAGTAACTGCCGGGAATGTACCTTACAGGTCCAGATGAAGAGCTAGCTCTGCAGATGTTAGAAGCACCAGAAACCTTTGCCCTAAGACAGAAAGCTGAAAATCAGCAGGATGGTTGCCACCATTTCAGGAAAAATAGCAACCCCAAGGAAAAGAAAGAAACATATCTGATGAAAAGCTACACTCTGAATGGATTTTATATAGGTGCACGTCAATCTCATCGATAAACCCCATACATCCTCTATAAAGAGATTATTAGCTTGTAAAATCTATGGGTTTATGTCGCCTGGCGGCGCAAAAGGTACCAATTGTTATAAGAAGAAGCAGAAGAGGAAGAAGAATGGAGATGAAGAAAGGCTCGATTCCTTACAGGGGTAATATTCCTTGCGATCGAAGCCCTGTGTAACATTGAATTGCTAGTTGCCCGCGCAAAATCGCCATGTAGAAAAGCTCCCGGTAACTCTGGCTGTTTACGGGGTTTAAACGGTGCAGATATGGAAAAATGTTGCCGATATTTTAAAAATATCTTCTATATTGCCGCCTTTTATCATTTATCCCGCTCATGTATGACCTCAATTTCCAAAATAGCGCGTGAATTTAAAGTTTCACCGACGTGAAACTTTTGCATATTCGATAAGCGGGGCGTAAAGTTTCGGACTCGGGTTGAATTCGACTTAATAGGATTCTAAGTGATCCGATTGATTTGGAGTCGATTTCAGGCTTATTTCTCAAAACCAGTTTGGATCCATTCAGCAGAACATCCGATATTGACATTTTAATCCCGTCAGATGTTCATGATTCTTAGTTGGATGTCAGATTTGGATTGGAGTTCAGTTATGAAATTGTATACCAAAACAAGAACAGTATTTCTATGGAAAAAAGTGGACGTTATCACAATTCTAACTATGTACCGGCATCAGCCGAATGGAATCGGTGGCAAACTGATTCAAGTCGCTAGCCCCAATTCAAGAGTGCAACATGTGAGCTTTTGCTTATTTTTAAAATGTCCGAGTTTTTCTTATTTTAATAAACTTATATATTTTTCATTTATTTTTTCAAAAATGATTTTTTAAATATTTTTGGCTGATCTGCAACCGATCAGTTGAATTGTGAATGGGCCGATTCACCAAATTGGCAGCTGAAGATCAAAAAAAAAAAAAAAGAAAGAAAGAAAAAAGCTATTTAGTATTCCAAGACTCTTGTATTAGATCTGGTCATGATTCCAAAAATGATGAATCCAGTAGAAGAACAAATTGCCCGGTTCTTGCTAGAATTTCATAACCCAGAAGCAGGAACTGCTAAGATCACATATTTTTGGAAGTTTTCCACTTTCTCCAACCTCGGTTGGCAGCTTGAAACGGCACACCTTCAAAAGTCTCATCCCTAAAATGCATGTCTTGGCAGAATATAACAAAAGCCTGTCAATCATAACCATAATAATAGTAGTAGCACTACCAATCCTTGAAACTATATGATAAATTGCAACTTGCACCAGAGAAAACCCAAATATATAGGACGAAACAGAGCACTTGCAATATATTGCTGCCACATGAAATGGTCGCGCTCTTGGTGGAAGACACGTCTTGTCAATTGAGTTCTTCTTCTTCGCGAGGAGCTTTCTTTGCGGAGGTCATCCCTAGTTTTACTTTTACCATAAGAGCTCATGTATGCCACTCGCTCTTCCTTACTTGGGCACACTTCATATTCCACTAGTAGCAGACTAGCAGTGACTAATTTTATCATCTCCAGCTCCTACTTGCGTAATGGTTTGGCAGATCACCCGATAGAAAACGAAGGTTGCAAGCCAAAGTTAATCATGCAGCGAGCTGGACATGAACGAATCGGCCCAGAAATGCGTGCTGAATTGGAGCCAAAGGTCGGTTGTTTTGACTCCCCATTTTGGTTTTCTTGGTTTCAAGGAAAGAACGATGGAGAAGGAACAGAAAGAAAACAATGTTCAGCAAATTCAAATATATAGTTGATCTCTTCGTATCCCCTTAAGGTTTTGTTTATGCCGAAGATTGTATATCCAAATTACTCTAGCATAGTTAGTCCCAAATCCAATCGTCAGTTTGATTTTTATGGGTGGTGTTATTCTTTTGAACTGAAAAGGATGAATACACAACACTCTAATTTATGTGTGTATGACTACCCACCTAAGTTTTAAAGCAAACTTTGACCCTAAAAGGGTAGGAGTAAAAGGAGATGAGCTTTTAAGATGTCTCCTCCATTAAAGTTCTATTGTCTCATAAGATAATATATTATCCGAATTGCAATATTGTTGTTGCCTTTCACTTTATAGTGTATCGAATCTGTCTTTATCGTGGGATATTACAATAGAGTATAGACAGTTACAGATCGATTTGACCATGTGAATGGGCCCTTACACGGTTCCCACTTCACGTTGGTATGGCCCAGCAGCACAATTACTGTTGAATGTAGTATTTGGAAGCATGTCATTCTGAAGAACAGCAGGACGGCCTACAAAAATTTGCACTACCTGGTTTCCCGGATGAAGCGTAACATAATTATGCCCATTCATTTAATTATGAATTGTGTTTTTAAAAGAAGGTCTTAGTTAATGCTCAATCTCACTAAAGAAATGGAGGGAGTTCTTGGCTGTTTCACTATTATCGAAAAAAAAGGCAAAGGCCTCGCATTAAAGCTGCTTCTGATTTCACATACTTTCTTAGTACATCAATAAATAATTGTGCGAGCGCGGCCTTTCTTTTAATTGAGCAAGGAAGCATTGCCACAGGATCTGTCCGTTCGAACCATAAGCTTTAAACACAAGTTCATCAAGGTAGAAGAAGACTAAATTATACCACTTTCTCTGCACAAAAAGATGTCAATCTTTTATTCCATTTTCCATGCATACAAAATCAAACAATAACCCTGAATTGAGCCTGAGCTACTAGAAAATGAGCTATCGCTGCCTGTGTTTTCCGGCGGCGACCCCGGCTGGAACACAAACAAGGCGTGGCCAGAGCCAGGACTGAATATCCAGTCATGGACATCCCAAAAAACTTGAACAGGCACGCTGTCGACCAGGACCGTGTCATTCCCTCTGAACTTCCAGCACAGAGTCTTAACATGGACCAGAACAATCCCATCTACGCTGATCCAAATCTCGGGATCTTTAGCTACTGAGATTGAGCTCTCAATCACGATATCATGCTCCTTACCTCTATCGTCGAACTTGGCTTTTGTGACGAAACACCTTTTTCCAAAGACATTCTCTTTCTTGGACAGCAGCAGGGCATCAACGAGCGAAGGCCTTGATCCGGTCTTTCGGTAGGCTTCCTTCTTCAATTCCCCTAGTAGCAGAACGACCTCGTTGTCACAGGTGATGGCAACGTAGAATTCACCGTGGGGCTCCGGGCCGCCGGAAAATTTTGCCGTCCGGAGGTCCCAAAACACTTCGATCTTGTTTCCCGCGACTTCGAAATACTTGAATCCTTTCTTGTTCCAGAAATGCCAGGGCTTGAGATCCACCTTGCAGGTGTACTGCTGTTCATTGCCGCCGGTATCGATTAGGATCCAAAGGCAATGCGCCATTAGGTTCTTGCACCATATAATTGTAACATAACGGGACAATCCGGCAATCATAGCCTGGTATACGGACATGACCGCACTCTGGCCGGACTTTAGTCCTGATGGATCGTCTGATGACTTGTCGCCGGTAAAGCATGCGGGGATCGGGATCGATTCCTGCATGGTACGGTTCAGAAGACGCCGGAGCCAAATTCAATTCCAAATGGATCTAGCTCGACATACAGCACCCAAATTCACATTTTCTGTTCATCTCAGACAAATAACATCATAGCAAACTCTCGCGGTTCTTAATTCAAGAAACTGGCCCATTGAGTAGTTGCTTCCAACCATCGAGAAAACTTATTTTCCTTTGGTTGGTACATTCAACTCAAAAGAAGAAACGACCTTCTTCTCAATAATCAGGCAGAAAATCTGCCTGGAAAGCCCATTTTCCGGTCGAAGAATTCGATCTGGTAGATACCCAAAAGACAACAAGAAATACACGTGAAATCAGAGGAATTTGGTGATCTGTTTGAACCAAAACATCGTCGATGAGCCTTCTTCAAATCGTTTTCTTCTTCTCAGAAGGCACAACGAGAGAGAGAGAGAGAGCTGGGAATGGTTAAGGAATGAGGAGAATGGAGGTTGGGTGCTTTCTGTCCGCAACGAACGAGCGAGAACGTCGGCGACAACTCATGGGTATGATTGGAGGGAAGAGGTGATTCCTCCTCTTGATGTATTGACCACGGTTGGCGTGACGACAAACAAAACCTCCCTTGATTCACGATAACCATGCCATCACCAAGCTGCCTTTGGCCCCCATGATGACACTGAGAAGGCACAACCGTATTAATATTATTTCAAACTTGTTATCTGTAAAGAACGTCTTTTCTCAAATTTTAAACTGAAAAATGTTCTCAATAGATATCCGTCAAGCATTAAAAAATAGTAAAAGGACAAACTTAAACGATAGCTGTATTGAGTTTGGATATACATTCAAGGCCCAATATGGCGTCCATAGAAGGTCCAAGAAAGTGGAAAACTACGGGGTCCTAATTGATCAACCTTTGTTAGAAAACCATGAACATGACGAACATGAACTCCAATGAGTTTGAGTTTTTTTTTTTTTTGTCAAATAGAACACGAAATGAGTTCTTTATCCCTGTAGTTTGCTTCCGGTAGTGAGCTCAAAATTAATTGTTTGTATTATTTTAGCTAATATTCGTCAGCAAAACATTGTTGAAATTATCAAAGACATTTCAAATAATTGAATATTATAATCTGAATATTTTAGATGTTTTTAAAATGATAAACCTCTTATTCTAAAGAAAGATCTCCTGTGGACGTGGTACGCATGGTTTCCAAAGTATGCTTGCAATATAATTTGATCTGGAATATTCTGGTGAGTGGCCATGTAGACAGAGACCTCCAATCTAAAGAAAAGCCCATGTTTGGACATCTTAATCTTTACTAGACATTTCATCAAATCGTAGGTCCGACCAACTTTGGGCTCATAAACCGGCCTTGTAAGTTGTAGCGTAATTTGAGTGAACCTTCAGACAATATTCGGCAGCAATTTCTTCTGGATTCCATATTAGAAACCAGAAATCCTACGCTTCATGTATTAGAGTCTTGGTTTTCAGTAAAATACTGCATTAGAGGGATCTCACTTCAACGAATTATTTTCCCAAAGCATGCTACGAAGTTTTAAGGCTTTAAGAAGAAAAATCTAAATCTGCGGCACAATTTCGGAACATGACGCAATGGCAATTTCTTTTCTTTTTTTTTCCCTAATTTGAGGGCATAATATTTTTTTAATCCTAAAGCAACTAATGCATGACTTTTTTTTTTTTTTTGCGTTTTTCAACTATAAAAAGTTTTCAATCAGCGTTAGATCTTCCAGAAAATGGCAAAGGACAATAATTTCTACCGACCAGCTTATACTCTCCCTGTGCTCACCGAGGTTCACAGAAATGATAAACAAGTCTAACCAGTCTGCACCTTAATCTTCTTTGCGAAAATGTATCCCATGCATATAATATAATAATTCCAAAATTGAAGCAACATGGCACCGTTCTATTGTTTGGCTGAAAATAACTTCATTCTAACGCTCATAGACTCACACAGGTAGTAATGTGACCTCAACTCCATCTTTACAGATGCCCTTCTATATCACAGCCCACAGAATCCAAATTCTTGTTGACGGTTGTTTATCGCCGAAAATTGTGGACCAGCTACGGTAAAGGTAAATTTTAGGCCAACTAGGAACTTACAATTGAGTTAACTAATAGTACCAAAATACAATGTCCAAACTCCGAATGTTTGCTAAAATAAGCAGTTCCATCTGACAACGAGGAACAAACACCGCTGAAGAAGATGTGATCAATCGTCACCGGCCAAAGCATTTTAGAATAGAAGATGTAACAGTAGACGTAAGGAATTTCAGTCCAGCAGACCCTCCCGGGAAGTAAGAGAGAGCATAGTAAGATAGTGCTAATACCTGGAGCAAATGAAGGTGATTAGAATGAATTCACTATGATTAAAAAAAAAAAGGTGGAACTGTAAAACATGAGTTTGACCAGTCATAAGAAAACAAAACTGTTGAAGCCTTCGTGTGTGGCAAGGTTCATTTTCAATGAAGATGAACCGTACCACTCTTATTTTGCCTGTTGGAACAATTATCAACCAAAGGAACGAAAGGCATGGAATGCTCCTATATAGAGGGATCTGCTTTTCTTGATTATTGGTTGGAGCTAACAAGTGATCCTTATATGTAAGGACAATCATACAAATTCTGTTTTGTAGAGACAGATAATATGACAAAATGGTCGACCATACATGAACTTTTTCATACAATGCACGATGATGATGCTGAAACGCTAAGCATGGCAATGACAGAACTGAAACACTCAGGTGGCATATAATGGTCGTAAAACACAAAGAAAAAATGTTCATTACATTATAGAGATGGCAGATAGGGGGACGAAGCAAAAGCAGGACTTTACCTGTAAAACAGAAAATAGCACAGAGAGAATGTAACTGTGAAGCACCATTGACACATAGATTGTACCCACCATGCTGCCTATGAATCCCAATGTGAAAGGCAGTCTCTGCAGTATACAAGAAACAATTCAACAGAAGATCAGATTAAACAACCATTTAAAGAACAAGAGATTCTATCAACTTCAACAAAGATTTTCAACTGATAACTGCAGTCCAAGGTAGAATCAACACACACCAGCTACTCAGCGTCTGATTCATAATTTCACAAACATGGCATAAGAATTCCCTTTTCCGTTTTTTTTTTCCTGCTTGACATAGAAGATTTTATTGACCACAACCAATAAGATGGGATTTCGTTTACCTCTTTCGATGACATGTGGGCAAGCTGATTCTTTGGGCCTTTCAATGCAAAAAATGACCCGATAATAAACAGGCATCCAAGTGTGAAGCATATGGCGAACTTTTGTGGCATCAGCACCATAACTGGTAGAAACATTGTAAAGGCAATAAAAATGAAGAAAACACCACTGGCCAAGAAAAGCCCAAAGTACATGAGTGACTTTCCAGATGGCACGGTACTAGCAGCAGATTGTATGTTGCCAGGTAGGTCGCGTACTCCTTTAGAAACCCTATAAGAGCAGTAATAGCAATCATGTTTGGGATGTTCCACTGCCAATATTCTCATTGGAATTTATTCACTCACAACTAAGTCTAAAATATCGAGATATCAAATCAAATTTCAGATAGAAATAATGAATAAGATCAATGTACCACTGTAACATGCATTGAATATTTTCATTGGAATTTATTCACTCACAACTAAGTCTAAAATATTGAGATATCAAATCAAATTTCGGATAGAAATAATAAGATCAATGTATCACTGTAACATGCGTTGAACTGGAAACTATCCCTTTAATCAGCACACACACACACAAAAGCTGCACAAACATGAAACAGGGTAGTGGGATAGAAAAAACCTGTCAACTTTACCAATAAATATCTTTGTCTTGATACCTATGCTACTGGCTCTAAGTAGACCTATTGACGAGTAGATAACCAGATAAGCAGGCAATGAGCATGTAAAATGTATGCATTAAAAAGAGCAAACAGGACAAATTATTAGGACTCCAAGTTTCAGAAGCAACTAATCATGCTGATGCTTTCAGCAAGCCAAACAGCAGACATAGCCACTTAGTGCCACAATTCACAAAGAATAATACAAATGCATAAATAAATAACAACTTTATGAACATGCTGCTTCCTAATCAGCAGACAAGACTTAGGCAATAAAAAAATATACCTTGAAAACCACTGAGGAATTAAAAAATATACCTTGAAAACCACTGAGGAATTAAAAAACATACCTTGAAAACCACACTCATGCAATTCGAAAATGGACTTGGACAATCATAGACTCGTAACAGGCCTAACTTTTATACTAAAGAAAATTCTTTGCAACGTAATGTGAAGGTTGAAATAGAGGAGAGTCAGAAACAGCATATGCTCAAGCATATGAGAGACAATTGAAAATGTCAAAGATCCAAAAAATGCTTCATTAATAATCAAAATTTTTGTGTTCCTTGGATGCATCACTACTCAAAAAAGTAGCAGGCATCCCAAGCTAATATGGACATATGACCACAACTGATCAACTAGGTTTTATCGCCATCTATACCCAGGCATTGTCTCCCTTCTAAAATTTGATGACAACCAAGACAACGTGGCCACTTTAATGGCCACACAAAGACATGTCAGCAACACGGGACGTTAGCATAAGCACATACTGTTTCTTAGTAATGGTAGAAAGAAAATTTGCTAACATAAATTTAGCTACAGCATAAAAAAGGCTCTTCCGATTAAGAATAAGAAATAAGAAGATGGAAGATCAAAAATAACTTCTCATAGGTTATCATTGCTCTTGCCAACAGAAGAAACTAATATACCATCAGGTAAGCAAGTAATGGATACGGTTGGAATAAGATTTCAGTATTCGCAATTACAGGTTTATAGATGTCAAGCTAAAACTAAGCGAGTATTTACAGCTCGACATCATAATTAGGAATTTGTTTTCTATGAACAAATAGTATGGGAGATCATATACACAACGCTATAATTAGATCTATCCAGAAAGTACTATATTCACTAAACATATTTGTACAATCTGATTTGAACCCATGCAGGCGGAAAACTGTTTCTAAGATGGATTTGAATGGACGCTGCTAAGAGCCTAAGAGGGTGAACATTAACAAACTAAATTCATTTATCGCATAATTATTTTTTTGCTTTGACAAGAAAGAGCAAATGTAGACCAAGTTAACGTGCTGTGATCCAAATCAGATTCTTGTCATGTTAGTTCGATATTGATATTTAGTATCATCCAGCGGATGAGATCATAAGCTAGGAAAGGAGAATTGGAAACCGTGCACTAATAATCTCTATATATCATCAGCTTAAGATACTAATCAACAGGAACTATCGAATTCAAACAAGTTCCAACTCAAATTGCATGTTGTTGGAAAATAATGAATGCAATTCTTAAGTTGAAGTGAAAAACTTAGATTATTATTCCAGAATGCTTGTTTCAGTACGATCACAACAATGAATTCAATATGCAAATGAAAAAGAATAGTATAAGAATATCAATCTACGATCAATTCTCAGGGCCTACCTATCAAACTCAGGCTACCTAACCTATTTACCAACGTTCCATCATAACCGACGTTCCGCTTAAGAATCAACCACCACTTGCATTGTCATCATCAAGAAACCTTCGGATCCATTCCCAGTTCAATAAACAAGGGATATAGAGAGAAATTACACAGCAAGAGGACTCCAAAGAAGCCGCAAGGACAATGAGACAACGGAAATGATAAGAACGAAACAGAAAAGGGCCTAGAGGAAAACGAAAAAAGCAAAAAACAAGCTCAAAATTGAACAATTAATTAAGGAAAATAACCAAGTATAAAAGATCGACGCACGGAATCTGAATGCGAAGCATAATTGAAACTCTATTCCGAGATCTTGATATATCAAATTCAACACAACACCCCAAGGAAAATTATCCGAAAAAACAAGAGAAGAAAGAAACAAAAGAACGAAAGAACTAAATAAAAGAAAAGAAACAGAGGAACTGCTAGGTCCTTACACATTGAACGTCCCGGAGACTTTATCATTGGCGGTGCGCACGGCGGCCTCGAGATCGAATCCAAAGCCCGACGATCCGGCGTCATCCGACGACCGCGCAGCAGCGTAAGAATTCCACTCCGCGAGCAGAGAGGTCGGCTTCTCTGGCTCGGAGCTGCTCGGTCCACCCATAAACCAAGCCTGGGCCGTCTTCTGCATACCGGGATTAAGCTTCCAAGGGATATATGACAAAGGGATCGGATTCTGAAGAAACCGAGAGAAAACCTAGGCTCTTAATCAAGGCTTCAGGAGTTCAGGGGAAGGAAATGGAGAGGCGACGTCTCCTGGAGAAGACGAAATCCTGTCCGTTCATGGAGGGTTCCGACGACCGAGATCGGAGCAGATCCCGGAAGTGGGCGAGAGACACACGCCCCCGCTTGAGGTGGAGTAATACCGTCAGGTGACTGTTTCTGCGTTTTGAGTAAAAACTGTGGCGTGATCGGCAGTTGAATTTCAAGAATAAGCACCAGCGGAGGTTTGCATTTTAACAGACCAATCGCTTAAAAGCGGCAGAACGAAACGCCGCCTTGACGCCAACGTGTTATGTAAGAAATTGAAGATCCAAAGTCCAATACAGTGTCTTGGTTGTACGACCCGAATCCGAACGTCATTGGCGGCAACGCGGGTTTATCAATGGATTCGTCATCATCAACCCCGGGATCTTAATGGTTCAAATTTTTGTATATTTGGATCGGTGTCAAGATTGGGCTCAAATACTTTTCTGAATGGGACGTGAACCTGTGGACGGATTTTGTTCTTTTGGGCTTAGATCCAGAATACAGAATAGAATTGCACGTGATTCCAGATATCTTACTAAAGCATAATGTGAAGTATGTTTAATCTGGGCCCGCTGTTGCTTCGTAAAATATCATTACGGACCTGACACTTGAACTTCAGATTTGGATTCAAGTGTATTATGTGTTAGAGTGTGTGAATCTATACTTAATAGGCTTCCCTAATTTTTGTGAATTTTTTGTAAAGAAAATCATGTACTTTTGCATTTTATGGATTTGCCTTAATCTCCATGTTTATAAAAGAGGGCGGTTTCTAGCATTCTTCATTTCTTATATGATAGTGAAAAAATTCAGTGCGGCTATGGACATAAAAAAAAAACCCTTGTCTTCAAACTGCCTTCTTCATTTCTTCTCTTGTGTTGTGAGTGAGAGACAAAGGTCCTTGTTCCTAACACCATGATCCATATTCACATCCCACTGAAGTTAAACAGGATCTTGACATCCACAGCCCAATTTGATCCCGTTGTGGCGGTAATCCTCCCTGCCGATGCGGATCATGACCTGCGAATGTGAATTGCTAGGGAAAGACACCGCTGCATCTGAGAAAGTAGAGTGATATTCTTCACCCAAGCAGAAATTGAATAGAAATTTCACAAGTAAGCGTTTTCACCTAGGAAAAAAATAGTAATCTAACCCGTCTGCCTTGAGAAACAGAATCACATGCTTGTGATTTACGAAGAGAAAGAAGACTATTTTTACTGTAAGGAAAATTATCAGATATAAGAATGGGCTTTATCTGTCGAGGATGCCAATAGGACATAGGAGCCAGCAAGTTCAAACACATGATTCAAAACTACAGATTCTCAAGCCAGAAATGAGCTTAGTTTTTATCTTCAAGGAGGTGAGCAAGCAGGAATGCATTTCTACATGCACAACAACCCCTGTGTTAAAATATAAATCCTTCACCAGCACGTTGAAGAGGAGTCTCTTAGGATTCCACCTCCTTGTAGAATGTGTTAAGATATTTAATGTCCTTGTAACATGTGAAGAGTCTCCTAGGATTCTATGTTGTAGTTAATATCCTTGTGAAGTCTCTTAGGTTTCTATGATGTAATTAATGTCCTTGGAGCTTGTGAAATCTCCTAGGATTCTACGATTGGAGACTCTTAGAATTCTGGAAATGGGATTATAAATAGAGGCCGTGCAAACCATTTTGGCTACGGCTTCTTCTCCTCAGTTTCTTCTTGTTTTCATTCTCTCTCTCCCTCTCTCTCTCTCTCTCCCTCCCTCTCTCTCTTCCTGCGTGAGTGCTGTTTTCTGGTTACAGATATTGGTGCTAGATTTCTATCATGGTATCAGAGCGCCAGGTTACGTTATCTCTACCAAACGAAATGCCCAAACAGGTCTGATCTGGTTAGAACTCTTTTCTCATCTTGTCTCTATCCTGAATTTACTTTTTTCTTGCGCAATTCTTGTTCCTTTTTCTTCTTGCTTACCCAAGGACACATCTTGTTATATCGTGTCTTCTTTCCCTCTCATCTTCTACCTATATACCATTCATTTCTGCTGTCATGGAAAACCTTTCGCATTCTAGCATGTCCTCAAGTTTTCTTCCTCACCTTATTACCGAAAAACTCAACCATGAGAATTATCTGATCTGGAAAAGGCAAATCATGCCTTTCATAAGAAGTCAAGGCCTCTTTGGACATCTCGATGGTTCAACAAAGGCTCCACCAATATCCGTCTTACAGGAAATAAAAAATGAGGCAGGAGAAGTTATTGCTGTTCATGAAGACAACAATCCTGAACATGCTATGTGGATGAGACGTGATCAAAGTCTGGTTGCGTATATTTTGTCCACTTTATCTCAACAAGTGTTACTTTCAGTTTCTGATGATTGTACTGCAGAAGAATTATGGGAAACCCTTGCTGATACCTTTTCCCAAATATCAGAAGCTCGAATTATGTACTTAAAGAAAGAATTTCAGAATTTGAGCAAAGGTTCAACGTCTATCATGGATTATTTGGGGCGTATTAAGGCCGTCGCAGACCAACTTGCTGCCTCAGGGAATAACATTTCTGATAAGGAAAAGGTGCAGCAAACCTTGAATGGACGTGGGCATGATTATCATGCTTTTATTACAGCTCTTGAAGTCCTTCCTGTTTTGCCTTCCTTCAACGAACTACAAGGTAAACTTCTCCAACATGAAATGAATATGAAAAGAGTCATTGAAAGGACTGATCAAGGGAACTCCCAAAATGTATTGGCTATGAATGTAAAGTTTGGTAAGAGCCATGGGAACTCCAACCATGGTGGTCGTGGCATTCTACCAACACCACATAACCAAGGTATGTCTCCTTTGGACACTTCAAGAAAAATACCAATTTGTTTTCAGTGCAACAAGAAAGGACACATGAAGGCACAATGTTGGTTTAATCCTCAAAATAAAAACAAAGGAGTAAGACATGATTATAAACAAGGAGGACAAAGTTCTAAATCCACCGCTGAAGATATGCAACAGCTATTGATGACCGCATTCTCAAAGATGACTATAAAGCAAAATGAGCAAGGAGAATGGTTCTTGGATTCAGGTGCAGCTACCCATGTGACAGGAAATGCAGGTAAATTGACTAACTTAACCCCTCATTACGGTAGAAGTTGCATTATAACAGGTGATGGAAAATCTCATCCTATTACACATATTGGAAATGCACATATTCCATTGTCATCCTCGTCTCTATCACTGTCTAATGTTGTTCTTGCTCCCAATATAAAAAAGAACATCATATCCATTTCTAAACTCATTGATGATTCAAGCTCTTCTGTTGAATTCACACCTTCTTCTGTCTATGTCAAGGACCTCCAAACGAAGAAAATGTTCGCTAGAGGGGAGCGTCAAGGGAATATGTACGTCCTCAAGGAATGTCTACCCAAGGATTCATCCACTTTTGATATAGGATTGAAGACATTTTCTCTTTCTCATAATGCGTCATCAGTGCCAAGTTCCTGCCATTTTCAATCAAAAGTAAGGGGCCCTAACCAATTTTTGGAGTCTGATTTGTGGCATAGTCGGCTAGGACACTGTGGTCGACATTTCATTGAAAAACTTGTCACAGATAGTCTCATTCCAAGATCAAGTTTACCTCTTACTTCAAGTGTCAAAAAATGTTCAAGTTGTGGACTTTGTAAGAGTCATGTTTTACCTTTCCATAATATAAATCAAAGGGCTTCCAAACCTTTTGAAACTATTTTTTCTGATGTATGGGGGCCAGCCCCTATTGATTCCATGTCTGGGTCAAGATATTATGTCTTATTCATTGACTCTTACTCACGTTTCACCTGGATTTACTTCATGAAACACAAATCAGAAGTACCTCACATATTTCGAAACTTCTATGCCATGATTCAAACTAAATTTTCATCCAATGTGGTGCATTTTCAATGTGATGGAGGGGGAGAATATTCCTCGCTTGATTTTATTGAATTTCTACGTGAAAAAGGGATAACTAAACAAATTTCCTGCCCTTACACACCACAACAAAATGGTGTAGTTGAGCGAAAACATCGACATATAGTTGAAAGCGCCATGAGCATGATGCATGATACTAATGTGCCCATTTCCTTGTGGACTGAAGCCTTCCATACTGCTGTATACATAATAAATTGTTTGCCTATGACACTCTTGATGTCTAAATCGCCATATTTTACACTCTTAGGCAAACAACCTGATTACAAGAACTTGAAGGTTTTTGGTTGTGTATGCTATGTTCACGTTGATGCTGCCTTGAGGAACAAGTTTCAAGACAAAGCTATTCAATGTAGATTCGTTGGATATGCTGATGAATATAAAGGTTTTCGATGCTATGATCCAACAACTAAACGTATCAAAACTTCAAGAAATGTCATTTTTGATGAACATAGTTTTGATAATACAAATGAAATGCCTATGACCATTGAATCTTATGATCCCTGGACCAGTACACAGTTATTCAATGCAGATCCTGTTATAGAAAATGATGTGCCTCAAAGTGAAGATTCAGAGAGAGCAATACAACCGTCGGATATGGCTCAAAGTGAAAATCAAGAAGATCCAACACAGTCATCAAGTCATCACGAAAACAATAATGAAGAACAGAGCAACGATGCACATCAGTATTCGGGTCTTATCTACAGTCGACGACTAAGGGACAGAGATGCTCACAGTGAAGAAGACAACATGCCCCACCTTAGAAGATCCCAACGCATTCGTCATCCCATTCACAGGTGGGTTAGCTATGATTCTTTATCACTTGATTTTCAGTTATTCATGGCAAAAGTTGGCAAGGAGGAAGAACCTACTTCATTTGATCAAGCATCAAAATCACATCATTGGAGAAAGGCTATGAAAGAAGAAATGGATGCCTTGCATGAATGTGAAACATGGGAGATCGTTCCGAGGCCACACGAAAAGAACGTAGTGGGCTCCAAATGGGTATACAAAATTAAATACAAACCTGACGGCAGCATAGAAAGACACAAAGCAAGGTTAGTAGCAAAAGGGTTTACACAACAATATGGAGAAGATTATGATGAGACATTCAGCCCTGTGATCAAAATGGGAACAATTCGCGTGATTATATCATTGGCAGTTGAATATGGATGGAGACTACATCAAATGGACGTGAAGAATGCTTTTCTTCATGGTGATTTAAGGGAGGAAGTATATATGGAACAACCTCCAGGATACACGAAAGGAGACTCTCATGCATGAGTTTGCAAACTAAGAAAATCTATTTATGGACTTAAACAGACCTCACGTTCGTGGTTTGACAGTTTCTCTTGCAAGATTCAAGAATGTGGTTTTCGGAGATGTCCTCTAGATCACTCTCTCATTTATCGAAAGGAAAACATATTTACTTTACTTCTTATATATGTTGATGATATTGTTATCACATGCAATTCAGAAAAACACATAGAAGAAGCTAAAGTTTTGATGATGCAAAACTTCAAAATGAAAGAGCTTGGTGATTTACGATTCTTTCTTGGAGTGGAGATTGATAGGCACAATAATCGCCTCACATTGACACAACAGAAATACACGTTGGATCTGCTGAAAAAGTCAGGTATGTCTGATTGTAAGCCTGTTGGAACTCCTAGTGTTCTAAATCAAAGACTAAGTGCTCAAGATGGGGAGTTATATGAAGATCCTACGCAATATCGAAGTATTGTTGGGGCACTTCAATATCTTACATTTACTAGACCAGATATTATATATGCTGTGAATCAAGTATCTCAATTTATGCATGCACCTAAAGATACTCACATGGATGCTGTCAAAAGAATATTAAGATATCTTAAAGGGACAGCAGGAGATGGCTTAGTTTATGGTAAGAGTGAAAATATAACTACTGGACATCAACTTATGACATTCACAGATGCAGATTGGGCTGGAGATCCCGATCAAAGAAAGTCCATTTCTGGTTTTTGTATTTTCATTGGACGTAATCTTGTGTCTTGGAGTTGTCGAAAGCAAAAGGCAGTAGCAAGATCTAGCACTGAAGCTGAATACAGATGCATGGCTGCAGGTACTGCTGAAGTTACATGGGTTAGACATTTGCTAGAAGACATTGGAGAAAAGATTAAAACATCAATGTTAATGTGCGATAATCAAAGCGCTATTAACATTGCCTTTAATCCCGTACAACATGGTCGAACAAAGCACATTGAGATTGATCAACACTTTGTTAGACAAAAGGTGGAAGACAAGGAGATTCAGCCTATTTATGTTCGTACAGATGAACAAGTTGCACACTTATTTACAAAAGGATTAACAAAAGAACGATTCTGAAAAGGCAAGTTGTACATGGTGCAAAACCATGCACAACTTGAGGGAGGGTGTTAAAATATAAATCCTTCACCAGCACGTTGAAGAGGAGTCTCTTAGGATTCCACCTCCTTGTAGAATGTGTTAAGATATTTAATGTCCTTGTAACATGTGAAGAGTCTCCTAAGATTCTATGTTGTAATTAATATCCTTGTGAAGTCTCTTAGGTTTTTATGATGTAATTAATGTCCTTGGAGCTTGTGAAATCTCCTAGGATTCTACGATTGAAGACTCTTAGAATTCTGGAAATGGGATTATAAATAGAGGCCGTGCAAACCATTTTGGCTACGGTTTCTTCTCCTCAGTTTCTTCTTGTTTTCATTCTCTCTCTCCCTCTCTCTCTCTCTCTCCCTCTCTCTCTCTCTATCTCTATCTTCCTGCGTAAGTGCTGTTTTCTGGTTACAGATATTGGTGCTAGATTTCTATCACCCTGCATGTTATCTTACCCCGTTGAAAGCTTAAAGATTAATGAGAATGAAAATCACAAAATTAAAGAGGGCAATGCCCAATACATTTTAGACAAGAGGCAGACTTATCACCCAATATATACAAATGGAAATTCAGAGCCTGTATCAGCAAAGGGACCACGACCCATGCCTTACAAAAGTAAAATTAGGTCCCACTTTTCAGCTCCACATAAAATGAAAGAACAAAACAGAAAAGGGGATCGAAGAGTACGAATTAACATGAGTAGAAGTCTTTTCATTACCCATCTGGACATGCAGCAAGAACAGCTGCCTACTTTGCATCTTTAAGTTTGGCTAAAGTAGCAAGCATGTCCTTTATGGTTTCTTCTTTCATCAGTGCTTTCCCCTGACAAAGCAATGAAACAATGGTTGGACAGAGTAGCACTGGTTTCTCAAAAGCGTCAAACATTCCAGTGCAGGAATGAGCACCTCGATGAAGAAACAAGCAAAGTACTACAAAAGACAGCGATATGTCAAATGTGCATTCAATCATTTTGCTTTATGTGTAAGAAAGATCCCCAACATTTCATACCATTCCAGTTCATTTAGAAAGAACTTTTTCAATTCTGTAGTCTAACAAAAAGAAAAACAAGAGACTTGGGGCAGCATTTTTCCAACAGTGCACAAAAGGGTTTTGGAGATCTTAATCATACAAATTTGACACCACAAAAAGGTCGCTTTAATTTGATGCAAAAGATTAAATCTTCTTTTACTCAGTCCTTCCTTGGCTAAGGCTTAGGGCAAGCAAGCTTGCAGCAACAAAATTCTCACCAGTGATTTTGTATATAGTTCAAACACACCTCCCACAAAAACAAAATAAAAGTAATAAGCCAAGGGAAGAAAATTGTTGGGATAAGGGGGAATAAGAAGTCAATACGTCAAAGTTCAGCTTTTGCATATCAGCCCCTTAAACTGGAATGCACTGAAGCAACACGCAAATGCACATGCAGTATGCCAACTAGATGCAGGTTGCAGAACATACCTTCACAGATGGTACAAGAGAATAAACCTCATCCACTGTTTCGGGACATGTGTTTCCAATCAAACATATCTGCAGCAATATAGCATGCTTCTTCTAATAAACCATAAAAAATGAAAATTAAGTACAAAAAGAAAAAAAAATGATCCTAACCTCCACATCAGAGAGCTTGTAACTGCTGAGCACTCTGACAACAAAGTTAAGGATCTAGCTATTAGTTCTAGTTGCTCTGTGTAACACTAGCTAACATAGATCAAAGTTTAGAACTTAGCAACATCTGAAGGATACTCTCGAACTTGCTTCACAGAATCTGGCTTCGAGTAGTGGGTGGAACTCTTCGCATACACCAAGCCTTGATCAAATGATCTGCAGAAAGAAAGATCCTAAGATGTGTGAATGGTCACTGGTGGGTCGCTGTGTACATAGCGATCCTGCTAACACAAGAAGAAATAGGGTGAACTAAATTCAGTGGCCCAAGGTACTTACTTTGGTATCTTCACTGTTGGGTCATTGGCCAGTGCTTGCAGCTGCTCTTGAATATCACCCAGCTTAATAGCAGCTTCACAGTCCATCAGACATTTAGCATTCTTTGGAATTTCTGTGGAGCCACCAGGTCAGAGCACACTTTACAAATCCAAGAACATAAAATTGGTTTCCTCATGATGCATTCCTGAACTCCAAATCCAAATTTGATCTACAGATACATATTACTAAAAAGTTGTAATTAGCACCCACTTATAAATAAATGTACTATAATCTAACCATGGTGTATGGCAATTACATAGGAGACTATTTATTATAATAACAACTAAAAACAATGGAAATATCAAATTTTAGCAAGGATAAGTTCACGGAATCTAAGTTACTCCCAGACAATCTCCAGGCTCAACATTGGCAGAAAGCACCAGTAGTTTGATTCACATAATCTGAACTGTTCTTACGGTTCCTCCTTATTTGACATAAAACTTCTCTAAAACTGTTAGTTATTTTCATTATTACTATCAGTTATTTAATTTAAGTGCCATTTCTCTGAAAGCTTCAAAGGTCGTCAAAACTATAGAATTATGAGGACTCGAGGTAGCATCCAAGTTGACAATTCAAAATTGGATCTTAATGGAAATTTTAAGTGTCCACAACATCAACAAAAATGTCATATAAACGGGTTAAAAAAATAACAATAAGAAAATAGGAACTTACCATCTTCTATTCTTCCATCTTCAGGTCTTGCTGTTTGCTGCTTTGCAGGCGTGCTCTTACCAGCCTCACCTGTTTTATACAGATTTTCACCTTTGCCTGATTTTCCTACATTTGGTTGCACCATCCATTACAAATTTACATGTGACACATAACCCAGATTTGGAAATATGTGTAATCTAAACTTTAGAATAAAGCTAGTAGCCTAGTGCAGAACTACAAATCAAATTGAATATTTCTGGGCAAAATGACCAACCTGAAGAGATTGGAGGATCAGGATATTCTGCTCCATTCCTTCTTTGTGAAGCAGTTACCTTTCCTTTGGAACGAACATGAAAAAAACTTATCAATGCTCCAGCCATCCAAATCATAAAAGAGGAAAGGAAGATAAATACCTGGAAATTTTCATTTATATATGTATGTGTGTGTGTGTGTGTGTATATATATATATATAGAGAGAGAGAAGGACGACCCTCTGTTGTCCTTTTCTCTAAGAAGGATGAAAAAGGATGACAGGACAGGCCTCGTCCTTCTTAAAAGGGCAACAAGGCACCCTTGAGGCCGTGTCATTTTGATGCAGGTGGAGTAATAAAAGTGTCTGGATTTTTATTATTGTTATTTTGTTTGGATCCAGATCCAGGGATCCGCTTTAGGCTATATAAAGACGTGTCCTTTTCATATTCTCTTTGATTTCCTTAGTTCAATTTAGGTATTGACCGTGGGTTAGAGAAGCAGTCCTCATCCCCACTGCGTCACCTTTTAAGGAGGACTAGATAAGGAAAATAGCAGTTTTCCTTTAAGGAAAAGGAAAAAGGAAAAACAAAGAGGGAAAAACAAAAGGAAAGTGGAGGGAAAAATGAGAAAGGCAGTCTTTCTTTTAAGAAGAGGTTGAATGCGAGAGAAAAAAGAATAAGAAAAGGGAAATACAAAAAGGCGGAAGGAAAAACGAAAAAAGGGAGAGAAAGAAAAACTAAGAGCCAGAGACAAAAAAGGATGCAGTCAGTAACACCTGACTCGCATTGACCAAGTCAGGTGACATACCGACAATGAATCCGCACCAGCATCATGTCAATGCAGCTGATTTGGCGCGCCAAAAAGTTTCAAATTTTGTGCTTTATATGTCAATGATGATGAAGATGTCTGAGATAACTATGATGAAGATGTCTGAGATAACTTTCTCAAATGATCAAGTCAAAATCCAGATTTTGCCATTTCCTTGATAAATACTATCCCCCAATAATAGCCTAACAACCTTTGAAAAGTTGCAGGTGAAAATATGTTGGCTTAGATCATGATCAAACTACATTACCAAGACAAGTTACCCAAGTACTCCAGAAGCATGTGAAAGGATTCCCTGAGAATAATCATCATTCAAAACTTACTAGTAGTCAATCAAATTGCATAGATATCATATGCAAGATCCACAAAATTAGTAGGATCACACTATCAAGAATCGCAAGACCAGATGCCACCTGCATAGGTAAAAAAATCTGCCATATGGATAACTACATTCACATTGTTTATAATTATATCTTGTTGCCAAACAATTAGACATCTACTCACGTCATTATATTTCCTTTTTCTCCTGAAGGTAGAAGATAAATCCTATTATTCTCTAGTTTGATATATTACTCCCAATATTTTGAAGTTTTTACTAACTCGGAAAAGAAACAGCTGAATTTCCATTTGCCCAAGCAGGATGTGCCCTGTGCATGTCTGAGCAACCAGTTTCTCAAGAATATTCTCATTCTATACAATGTTGAATATGCCCAATTAATAAATGTCCAGACGATCGTCAAATTCTTACTCATAAGCAGATAAAACACATTCAAATCATGCCGATCATAAAATACATAACCAACTCCTTCCTACATTTGCACTGAAACAGCACAATCAACCACTTTATCAACATTAGTTCAAAAATGAATCTTGAAAACTAATACAAAATTGATTGCGTTACAAGAAAAACTTCTGGCATTCACGAGAACCACAATTCATTTCCTACCATTTAAGAAAACAACGATCAAACCAACCATGCAATTACACGGAAGAAACAAATAAAAGAGAAAGAGGGAGAGTCACCAGAGTCCATGTGTCTCTTGGGCACTGCTTTTCCGGTTGAGGAAGGATCCGTCCGGTACTTGGGTAGTGCTTTTCCTGCCTTCTCCGCCATTGTTGAAAGGCTACTGAAGACTCAGGACACTCAACAATTCCAGAATCAAAATTCCACCTCAAACTGGAATTGGAATTAAAATTCCAGTTCCAGTTTCTTTATGTTTGATAGCCTAAAATTTTGATTCCAGAATTGAAAAAGACCTGTTTGATGAAAAGGGAATTAGTTACCCAGAATTATGCAGCCAGTGGATTCATTTGAAACTCTGCAGACTTCTTGCATAAACCCATAACTCCACTGAGCAATTCAAAGATCCAATAGGAAAAAAAAAAAAACAGGGATGATAATTCAAACAATTGTCTCACTCTCACACGCACACAAAAAGAGAGTCATTAATGATTAACTGCTACAGCTATTTGAAGATATCAAATGTCTAGTACATGCATCAGATCTGTTCTCCAATGCAGGCAATATATCTAGAGGTCATTATCGAAAAGTAGAATGGGTGAAATTCGTTACTGGAGACTCACTATACAGAAGTAAAGGATTGCAAAATTGCCATTACGACCATTCGGTGTTGCTGTGTGATAAATTTCAGGTAGGAAATACTACAACGCAAGGACCTTTAACAAAAATGCATTTTAAACACATTGAACTCCAATAGATGCACAATATTCTGTCATGGAGGCACCATGAGCTACTAAGGTATCAACAATAAACATACACCAGCAAGCAGCAAACTGATGCATTACACTGTTCCAATTGTTAGAACTGAGAAAGAAAAAGAGACGGGGATTAAGAAAACAGCAGACTACATGGATTTGAAAGCCATTAACACTTAACAGTGAACTCCAAGGACTATATTGTTGACTGAGACTTGAGTACTTTTACTGTCTTACACATAAGTACCAAACACAAGATTTACATGATGCTGAGAATACATTGTTCCAAATTTCCAATTGTTACAAAGAAAAAGAGAGAAAGATTAGGAAACCGCAGATTTACATGGCTTTGAAAGCCAGTAACAGAAAACTCCAAGGACTGCATTGTTGATTACCTTACCCTTACACATAAAGTACCAAAGACAAGATTTGCATGACCCTGAGAATGTATTTAGCAGTTTTTCAACTGATTGCTCATGGCCGAAAAATTATTGTCGATCATATGGAAACCACTCAGACAAATGCGACATGCATACTGTTCTCTGTAACCAGTACCCAGACATGGATGATCAAGTGCTATCTTGTCATTTGTTTTCTTACTGATACTACTGATACTTCTCACATGCTTATTGAGAAGAAACACAACAGATTTATCAAAGGCATCATTTATACAGTATACACAACAGAGGCAGAATGATCAACACCGTATATATAATTCAGCATATTTTAGAGACGTTGTTCTGTTTTGTGCATCGATCTACAAGAAGAAGGTTATGAAAACAACACAGTATATATAAATGCAGCTAAAGCAGAACGACCAACACAGCATATACGACGCAATAGAAACAGTCTACAGATGAAGCACGACTACAAAAAAAAAAAAAAGTGTATATACAATTCCCCCGTTCGCGTCCGGCATGGTAGCCCTGGAAGGGTCCAAACTTTTTTGCAAGGTGGGGCAGCCATAGCCGACGCAGCGCCTCCAGCATCGGTGGAAAAGAGAGAGAACGAGAGAGATTGTGGGGGAAAAAAAAAAGAAGAATAGAAAGACAAAGAAAGGGGCTCCAGTCAGGAGGGCCTCCCTGGGTCGGCCATGGCCGACGTAGCGCGCGAGCGCGCGCGAGAGAGAGAGAGTGGTATACCTCTCTGCGAATGGGTGACGGCGAGGGAAGCTGCGGGTGGAAGCTGTAGGGGGAAGACGCGACTTGTCAGTGAAAAAGGTGAAGACCCTTCACGGGGAGGACTGGACGAAGAAGAAGCCGCGAAAGGATGACGGCGATGCAAAAGGCAGAAAAATGGAAGCTGCAAGAGAAGGCAATCCGCGGGAGAACAATGGAAGATGCGGAAGAAGGCACTTCGCGGGAGAAAAAGAGGAAGACCCTTCGTGGTACGGAATTTTGATTTAAGGACCGATCCCGGAGTTTTGATTCCCCGTCTGTTTGATCAATTTCCATTTACTCAAATACTGGAATTTCTATAGTTCTTTCCAAACACCTTCTAGAGTCGGTCACTCGTACCTCTGTTGTCCTCGTGACTTACTTGTGCAAGTAGATTTATCCCACTGCTAATTTTTTAGGGCGAATTTGGTAATAAAAATACTATACTTTTTGCATAACAGTGTTTTATAAATGTGCCTTCATTAAATATACTTTAAAAAAAACACATTATTCTTGTTACCAAATATTCCTCTACAATCTGTCATATCTGTTCATTATATTTTCAACGTTATTATATATTATGAAAGTGATACTCCTTTTTACGTATCACATATAGTATCATGGGATTGTTTGGCATTCATAACGGATTGTTATTGTACAATGAATCTATTCCAAAATTTGATGCAGATTTATAAAACATTATGTTACAAAGTTTAGTGAATGTGCCTCAACTTTTGAGAATAGTAACAATTTGTTGTTACTAGTGCTAAAGGCTTTTCAAAACTTTACATACAGTGTTTATTTTTATAGAAACGATAGTTATTCGGTTTTCTTAAGCTAAACGGATGATAGACTTATAGGGGTCCGTCCCAGAATATGATATTAGTAAACTGAACCATAGTCGATTTCCATAAGAACTGACGGCTGTGTTGGCGCCGAAGTGTGGCACCGATGCCACCCGTAAAGCTCAGGGAATGCCCCTGGCAAAATTCAACGTATAATCAGGGATTCATATATATCGAAATTTCAACATCCACCAGATTCATTGAAAGGGAAGAGCGGTTCTAGATCATAGTTGCATCCTCGTTTAGCGATAATTAAATTTTCTTTTAAAATCAGGGATCGCTCCGTCCAAATCATTGACATACCTATGTCTGATTTAAGAATCACGAGTTAGAAAATATCACGTTTTCTTATAAAATCACAATCATATGCCCATTGGGAGTTGTTTGGCAACTAGAACATGACTTATATACCATCCCATGGAGCAATATCCGGGAGTAACAGAAATTCTGAATTTTAAGCGTGAAAGGAGCTATACATATCCACGAGAAACCAAAATCAGGCTTAATGCCATTGATTGAACAGGTTGAATATTTTCTAACAGTAATAAATCACATGGCTTTCAATAACGATTTAAGTTTTACAGTTTACTAGGCCAAAAGGAATCCACAAAATAAACCATAGATGTATATCCCAGTACGAAATCAGCCTCAATGCGATCGACAAGAGGTTGAAGAATTTTTAAAACAAAAGAAAAATCACATGGCCTTCAATAAGGATTTAAATCTTACAGTTGGTCAGGTCAAAAGGAATATACAAAGAAATTGTAGATGTATACGCCAGGCCAAAGTTTACAGAATTTTCAAGAGTTGAACTTCGAACACGAGCGGCTCATTCGAATGTGAAAGAATTCTCCTTCGATGCCCAAACTGCTCAAGGCGAGAAGATTGACCAGAAGTTACCAGAGCGTGTGAATTATATAATCCAGAAAAGCAACAAAGAAAACTGGAGACAAATTCTAAGAAATGAATAATTTAGAAAAACAAATAAATAAAAACGGAGAACATATCAGCCGAAGACCATAATATGTCTACTGCTTACCCAATCATATATTATTCAGAACAGTCCATTTTTAAAATAAGGAAAACTAAATCCTATCAGGAAGAAGAAAAACAATTCAACCGGCATGATCAGTCAGTCCGACTCTGACTAGTATCTATTCTTTTTAAATGCCAAGTTGTCAAGATCAAAAGTCAGACAGGGTCGTTCAAGACTCTAAAACTACAACTAGTCAACTATCAGAATAATGTAATACACAGATCAAACCAGTAATACCAAAAAGCAGAATAAGCCGACGGCCTCTCGAGGTAAACAAGGCATACTAACTCCATCAAACTGGTATGTGTAAATATGTCTAGTTTACATGTGCCTGTGCACACATGACTTAGCACATGTGCATGAGAGAAGGAGGGAGGGAGTGCCGACTACCATGCGTTATTGGGTGTTACAGGAACAACACTATGCAAAGCTTAAGTTGGGAAACAATGTGGCAGGGCTGGCGCATGATTCAGGCTCTTCACCTTAGTGCCTTTCACTAACAGCAGTAAAAATTCCAAAGCTTTCTATAGAGAATATCAAGGTTAATTTTAAAAATTCAAGCTTTCAAGGTCTTTCCTTTTGCCAGTGAAGTTCTAGACAAGTTACCCCATTGCGCTTTCAAAGTAACTATACCAAAAAGAGAGGCAAAAGGAAAAAGAATCACCTCATCCGGTATTGGTTGCAAGTTTTCATTTGTATATCCAACATTAGGTGGTATCACTGCTCTCCTCTTCCCTGCACCGATAAATGCCACGAAGGTTCCATAACTTAGTATCTCATACCGCAAAAGAAGACAAAAGATGATGCAGCTTAAATTATTATGCAAGCCCCAGGAAATAGGAAATAAACGCTCGTGAACTACTGAACTGCATATCCTGTAAACAGAGTGTAGCATGCCCACTGCCCTGGACTTGTTTTCATAAGTGATTGTCACATTTTGATGACTGATCTATCCAGATATGGAGTTGCAAAACATGACTAGCCAACACCAACAAACAAGAAACATGTGAATTGAAAATAAAGAAGGCACGAGGCTAGAAGATTAAAGCACATAATTCATTTGAACAAGAAAAACCACAGGGTGAGAAATATAAAGTGTACCTCCAACCTTCATGCCAACTAGAATCTCCTTCAAGCCCTTAATAATCTGAAACAGAAAAAAAAAAAAAAAAGCAAGGGAACCTCCACAATTACTCGAAATTGATTAAAGAGCTAAAAACGATACATGGAAAATTCTTTTACTCATGTAACGGTGAGTAAAAAAAATTGCAGAAACACACGGACAACTTGCAGTTCTACACTTATGAGACAGAAATTGGAATCTAATTTCCCATAAACCGTATGTTTTTTTTTTTTCTTTTAATTATTTGGCTACTTTAAATTACAAAGAGAAAATTAACTTTAGCACTATAAAAAGAAGTTGAAACCAGAAAGTACTAACCTACCTTATCATCTAAAGGAAGTATTATCGGATTGCTTTCACCAGTAAATTGATCTACGGTGCTGCATTAGTTATAAAATGCAAAAGAGTCCGTCACAGTTATACGAGAGAGCCTCAAAGAATACCCTTTGAAATGGTGAATAATATAATAAAATAACAGCTGATTGAGTTGACCACCTATGTACAAAATATCCATTTGAACGCCGGCAAACATAATTAACCTTGACCAAATCCCCTTCATGAGCTTCAGGTCCCATTCCTTCGATCATGTCTTACATGATAAATAATAATACAATCAGAATGCCAACTATTATAGGAAGACACATAACTTTAAGAGTATAATGAAAGGTGCGCAAATAACATGCAGAACATTAGCATCTTTGCAGATTAACTTCCTAAGAAATCATCTGCCTAATCGATTGTAGCCCGACCAGTCAAAATGATCCAGCAGCAAAACAGAAATCCTCAACGACAACTGTAATAAAAGTGCTACCATAATGAAGAAGTATGTATCAGTCTTCACAGGCCATAGATAACGAGGAAACATGATTATGTAAATGCTGATCTTACCTAGAAATTTAACTCCGCTGGTCATTTTTCTTGGCCTGGAGACTTCAAAAAACAAAGTTGATAGATAAAAGAGGAGATTATGATAGCTAGCGGTAGAACAAATAAAAAAAGAAACTGATAGCACCTGCTCGTATTAGTGAGTTCAAATCTTGAAATTCAATTATAGCAGGGAAAACATTCACAGAATTGAAAAGCTAATGGCTAACCGGATTGTCTCAGTATCTGCCATCTCTGCCAACGGCTCAGCAATGGTGGAGCACTTATATAATAGTGCAGAACTTAATCCAACTGATCCCAGAAGAAAAATCCTCTTCGGCACTCTACAGCTAATTTTCATAGGAATTTGACTACTCAACTCCTTAGCAAGAGTATTTCCAACCCTAGCATCCTCCGAAGCCCCAAGTCTGAGCAAAAGAACAGCACGACTGGTATGATTTGCATACTAGAATTACAAAGAGTTTATTTCGATAAGCAAATTATTTTGAAAGACAAAGATCCTTGCCAAATGTTCACATTATTAGTGAATTAACCAAAAAAGAAAAAGGAATAGCAATGAAATTGTTGCGCTATGTAGCCAAAAAGCACAGTGAAACCCAAAATTAGGGTTTGGGTTTAACTTTTTTTCCCGCCAAAAGTTCACAGACCGATTCACGATTGTGATTGAATCTCCGACCTTATTGCCTCCTGTCTTTGTTCATGTATTGCAAACTGCTCTCTGTTCATTTTTTGCAATTTTCGTGTATGGGATGAATTCTGAAACAAGCAATACCTACGCGAAACAACTACCCATCCACAAAGAAGCATTTTCCTCCAAATGAGCCTGGATTGTGACAGTCCGCTCTCAGTGGTCAGAATTTGCAGAAGCAAAAATGCAGAAAGATAATATTATCTAGGAAAAAGGATTTGCAAGAATTTGCTCTGCCATTCCTTTAACTGAATAATTGGTTTTTTTTCTTTTCTTTTGAACAAAATTAAGATTCCCAAATTAAGAACATATACCCACAACCCTTAACTTCAGGTTATTCACGCTCTTGCAACCGCCAAAAGGGAGATCATATAAGAAACTGGGTAAGAAGCATACAACTTCCACGAGACAGACAAATTCCTTTTCTGCAAGGAATCGTCTTCGATAGAAAATTTTTGGGGAAAACCAGAACGGAAAAAAACCGAACCAGAAAGAATAAAGCAAAGCGCAAGCCTGACCTTGGAAGGAATGAAAGGCCGCTGATAGACATCAGTGCTTTCGCTAGCAAACTCTCCATCACCATACCAGAGAGATAAAGATATGAGTGAGAGAGGGAGGGAGGAAGAGAGCAGATAAGGCGGAAGCGAACGCGCCAATATTTGGGTATCCGTTCTCCACGTAGAGCGGCAAGACGAGGCACAAAAATATCGGCAGAATTTCTGAAAATATCTCGAATTTTTCGCTAGCTTTATATTATCGGAGTTTCTGAATCTTGCGAAACGTTTTGCATTTCCTCGGTGTTTCCTGCAGGGTGGGAGGTTCGAAAAACTTGAACAATTTTCATTTTAACACTATGTAAAGTCCAGTGTTCCTCTTACCAGTCTCTCCAGTCTCCATCTGTAAATTACATGCCTAAATTTGTAATGGCGAGAGAAATACAACGACATACCAGGAAAATACAAAACTTCGGGAGACTTTGTTACAACGGCGATCTGGTTCTCCTCGAAATGCTCTTTGAAAAACTCTCAGAAGATGAAACTAAGATCCACCACAGACAGTTAAAGAATCCTCACAGAACCTGTTTGTAGAATCTTCCATCGTCTGTTCTGAACGAATCTTGGACGATTATACTGACACCACCTTTCCCTCTCCCCCTTCCCAATGCTATTCACCATTTCATGAGACACACCATTCAAATTCAGCAGCTTGAGGGTGGCCAGTCTGCGAACTCCTTCACCCACCCTCCTAAAATCAGGACACTCGCAGATTGACAATGTTTGAAGGTTTGGCAGGGCTCCTTCCTCCACAACAATGCTTCGCAAGTTTGCGAGATTCATGATGATCAGAGTCTTGAGCTTAAGGAAAATGCTTGTGTAGCATCGGAGTTCTGTCCCGTCGTAGGCGTCATAAAGTTTGAGCCACAGCAAATTTGGCGGTGATTTCAAAGAGAAGAATGGGTTTTGGGCTAAATTGGAGAAGTACAAGCCTAACTTCATCCATGGAGGCAACCTCTCCAAGTGCCCTAACAACCAGACATCCTCAAGATATGGTGGAGATGACACCAAGGATTCCAAATGTAGAGGCTCATCTTCACTGATCGAGGATATATCCAGAGAAAAAAGGCTTGTCGTTTTCTTAATTGAATCACAGAGTTTCTTCCCTTGATCTTCTTTCACCTTGTATATCGCAAGATTTTTAAGTTGTGTCAAGTTTCCAATCGATTCGACGATTTTGTTGGTAGCATTTATGCCAGAAAGTTTTTGCAGGCCTTGGAATGTGCAGACTTGGCTGGGAATTTCACATCCTGAGATTTGACTGATGGTGAAAGGGTAATCAACACAAGAACACGCAGATACAGACCGCAGTTTTTTCATTTTTGATATGTTTGGCAGTCTTTCTATTTGATTTTCTCTTGTATCTATTGCTTGAAGGTTTTGATTTAGGGAAGTTGGAAGCTTCTTTGAGTTTGGTCCTCAAATTTAGGTACCTCAAATGAAATAACTCACCTAAAGCATCTGGCAGCTCTACAATGGAGGCACCCTGCACATCCAAGATTCTCATCAAAATGAAATTCTTATAAGCAATGCTAAACATTTAGGGAGCAGCAAATACGAAAAGCGAGCGGATGCACGGTCGTGCCTGTCCACTGGAATATGTCTTCAGAGATTCATCAGTGGCCCCATGGAGTGACAAACGCCTGATTTTTCCATTAGCCACTGCACAAGCATCGGAACCATTGTGTGAACAACCATTGTTTACAGACATTATTTTAGAACACCCTTGTTGAGTGGAGATTGGCACTACCAATTCACGCAGAAGATCATGCATTTTGCATGTTTTCACCCTTCCTTTGATATTTTTTCTCTTCAATTTGAAGCAAGCTCCTGTTAATAAGCTCCATAAGGTATTGCTTCCCCACCTCTTCCAATGTCATACCCTGCTTTTCTTCAATAAACCCCTCATGCACCCACAGTCTGATAAGCCTATTCACTTTTATCAAATAATTCTTTGGGAATATTCCACAGTACAAGAAACATGCTTTAAGATGAACAGGCAGCTCATCGTAGCTCAATGACAGGATATTTCCAACTCTGTCAAGGGATTGATTGTCACCTAGCTCCGAGCCATGGCGGTCGTGGACTCTTGCTCATTCTATCTGCGACTGCTCTTTCTTGGACATGACAACCCCCAAAGTCACAATAGCAAGTGGCAAACCACCACAACTATCCACCAACTCCTCGCAAGATTTTTGCAGATGAGGAGGACAAACTCTAGCTGGGTCGTCTTGAAATGCCTTCCTACAAAACAAGTCCATTGAAGCTTCTGGGGACAAGTGCTTAAGGTGATGGGCTTTACCAAACTTTTCTACTTTGTTTTCAATGCCAAAAGTAGTGTTGTTTTTGCGAGATGCGACCACAATTCTACTTCCACAAGCATCATTTGGAAATGCAAGCGCAGATAATTTAGAACGTCATCACCCCAAACATCATCTACCACGAGGACATACCTTTGCTTTCCGAGATGCTCTCTGAGGGCAACCCCAAGAACTGTGCTCAGATAATTCTTCTCGCAGTGTGTGTGTGTGTATGCACTCTTCAATTATTTAGCGATTCTGGCTTATACATTAACTTAGGTACGAAAAATACCATCACTTCTGCCACTTGATCAATTAGCAACATTCTTTCTGTCATCTATAATTCATGAAATATTTGATTTAGGATGGCGGGTAAAGCTGGCCTCCTCCAATACACTCCAAAAAATAATTTGGTCACATTAGACAAGCTATGAACTGATACTGCCCTGTATATTTTGAGCTGCAGCATTTAGTGATGAGAAGTGATACTTTCTTTGCCTTAAAAATATTTGTAGTATATGTGTGTTAATAGTATAGTATATGAGAGCATTGTGAACGTCATATATATGGGAACTATACATAAACTTCTAAAGAGCATGCGGAACATTCTTTGTGTTCTTTATTATGATAAATAAGAGTATAAGCTGTCAACCGATCTCAGCTACAACATCTAAAGATACTTTAGGTGGTGCTTAGATGACACCCTAAAACCAGGGTTTGGATAAAACCTGGTTTTGCCTTCAAAACCTGATTTTAAAAGTGTTTGGGTACCATTAACCAACCCCAAGTTTTTTAAAACTCATTAAAAACTTGATTTTCATAAAACCAAATTTTTACAAAACTGAGTTAGATGATCCAAACGCCCCACTTTCAAAAGATTTACCTTTATATACACTCAATCAAGAACGGTCCCAAAAACAATGGATGGTCGAGCTTCATAAAAATAAGTACACATGGCTTACTCGTGTGACCAATCAAATTCCGTCATGTTTTTGTCACCATGGGTCCGCACTATGACTTGTCTTAATTGGCAAGCATCTTGCTAGGTCCATACGATATATAATATAATATATATTAATTTCTTGAACTCTATAGACTTGCATACTTTAACTAGACCCATCCATCTGTTCCATAGGGCACTTGTCGGTTAAATTAATGACTTTTCTTGGTCTCCAAGTATTTCTAAGAGCGGTTTACTTATAAAATTTTATAAGTGTATTTGATAGCTTTAGATCTGAGGTCCGAAATTGCAATACATTTAAGGTTGGATTGGATAAATTTATGAATCAAGATCACTGCAGATCTCAAATCAGCGAAGAAAACAAACACAACCTAAATGATAGCTTCCCTTTCCATGAACTTCACCCCTATATGAACCAAGAGTTTGAAGCTTTGTTACTGCTGTTCTCATGAAGGTTGAGAATGACTTTTCTCATGTGTACTTAACACTGTGTGTGTGTTTTTAATATGTCCCATCAAACCAATCCCAGGTTTGGTCTCGATTCTCGAGATCGAATTTGGCAGGAGGAAGCTATGTGCCCACATAGTGTTCCTATTACCAAATGTCTCATATTTGAACTCCCTAAAGATGGTTCTGTTGTAGCTTTGAGGACACCCAATCAAATGTCAACAAAGGTTTCTTCTATCCTTACTTTTAGGGGCTGGCAAGGACCAAAAATCCACCTCTAATGTGGAATGGCAGTATTTTAGTTGTTACACAAAAAAATGACAGTGACCACGATAATTCAAACCAAAACTTCTGTTTTTCAGTAAGTGTCATAGGTTCACATTCTTTGGCCCGTGCGGCCTGGTAATAGCTCCTAAAGGTGCTCAAGAGTGTGCGAAAGGAGTATGCGTGGAAATCAAAGATTGATGGAGGGATGCTCTTGTAAAGAACATAAATTGCATTTATGACAAGAACATAAAAGCAAAGAGATGTGAAAAGAAATCTCAACTTTATGTACATTAGATGGTCGAGAGACAAGGATTTAAATGCCAACCACCCAAACACAAAATTTCCCAACATGCATTAGGACCTGTAAAAGGTGTTCCATTGCAAATAAACTTAAAAGTATAAACCAAGGTGTCGTAAGCAAAAAGAAAAGTAAGCCATTCAGATAACAATATGCTTACTTAATATAAATTCTTCAACTTAGTAGAACAATAATAGGGCTTTGTATCTCAGAGAGTGGAAGGCCCCTGCTAATCCCTATTAGGACCCTAGTGATTCTTCGCCCCGAATCTGTGAATGTGAAGTGGCGGCAAGGCAAGTCTTCGCTCCTTCTGTTCAGTTCGAACCCATTCACGTATCTCTCTCCTCATCCGCCATTAGAAGATATGGAGGTGGCTCCGAAGGTCATCTTCCTCAGCAGGGACAAGAGAGGCCACGGGAACGCTTTAGCAAACTCCCTCCAGCCAAGCCCTCAGTCCCAACTCCAGAGAACGTCAGCACAATCTTCCCAACCGTTTCTCTTCCTTTTTCTTCTACATGTTTCCTTCCTTTGGTTGCTGGTTGTGAAGAATTTTTTGTTTCAATTGTACAAAGCTTGAAGGGGGAAAAAGAGAAAAGGGAAAATAACTTTCTGTTTCTTTCAAATGGTTCAACCCCCCTGTGTGGACTTGCATGAGGGTGTGATTGTTTTGCATCTGCTCTATCTACAAGTCTTGAATATTTGGGATATGCCATTGCCGACGCTTACTGCTTACATCTTCATTTATGATGAGATTTCCATCTTGCTGCTCGTTTTGGGATAGTGAGTCGATCCAAAACACCCCTTACAAGCTTTTCGCTTTTCTGGTTGAGCGAGAACTATCAATGAAATTGATGGCTTCTGGTGATATTTCATAAGTTATCGTGTGGAGCTTTATTCATTTTGACTGCAATTGTTGCTGATCAGAACATTTCTCCGCATTTCCTTTTACTTATTGTGGCTCAGACTGCTTATTTTCGTTGCAATCATTGCTGCTCAAAACGTTAATCTGTGATTTTTTCTTGTTGTAGCGCTTATCGTGCATTTTCTTTGGGTGATTGTAACAGTGAATCATCATTTGAACTATCGCTGGAGAGCTATGGCATTAGCGGCACCAATGCATCGGGTGATCTAATCAGCTTCATTGATGCTCATGGGTCGCCTGTGGTGTGTTCCTTTACCATTAGTATCCTAACTTGTATTGCTCATGTTGCATTCTTTTCCTTTCTCTGTACAACTCTTCGTTCTACAATAATCCCATGGCGATGATCAGGATGTGCGTGGTATTTCAGTTATTCGGTTATTTTAAGATCTCAGAATGTGCTGGAGCATGCCAGTGTTTCATTTCCTAATTTCCTGCATAGACGAGTTTATTCATACATATGGCCCTAGAGGACCTTTGGAATGATACGTCACGATTATAGAATTAACGGCTGTGACTTCTCTAGAGGAGCTCGAGTTACAGGTATACCTTCAAAAGGTGACTATGTTGAAGGAATTATAGTGGTTATTTTCACAATTATGGTATTGGTTTTTCCATCCAAATGACTTCTTTATTGGTAATTTGGTAACAATTTCATCTAAAGCTGGTTAGCCTAGCCCCTTTTGGTTAAGGGACTTAAGGCAGTGGTAGTTGCCAAAATATTACCAAATTGGCCATTGCCATGGTCTGCGAGACATTATTAAGCATGCAGTAGTTGTGTATGATATGTAGAACGGTAAGAAGTTCCCTTAGGCATTGCTAAAGATGCTGATTTACTTTGGATGCCATCACCGACAAATGAAAGAAAAACAATTCATGTCATTTTCATAATAGAGAATCTTCTCTGCTTTCAGGTGTCGATGTTACTTCTGCAGAACTATGAGCCTCCAGTTGCTGCATGTGCTGTCAGTGAGGTTTTGAGATGTATCATGAAAGGAACGTCAGGCTATATGCCTTCTATCATAGTGCCCATTGTTGTAGCAGATTCAAGGATTGGCAGTGTAGATAAAATTCCCTCAGCAGCAAATAGAAAGGTTACTCTCTACGCTGCTGAATTTGGGCCATCAACAGATGTCACTCAGATTATGGTTAGAGGGATGCAATATCCACCACTATCATTCAGATTGCAAAATGAACCTCTGGCTTGCTTGTTGCAAATTGTCCCGGTCTTGAAATTTCCAGTTGTTCTTCTAGTTGCAGCAACCAGTATGATCTCAAAATCAGTTGATCACGAAGTTGAGGTATAAATGTCTTAATTCTTCTTGCTGTTTTATCTTCTTCTCTACGTCAGGTTCTTCTGAAATTTTAGCATAATTACAACTATTTACTTAAAAGTCAGAATTACTCAAAATAAACAGTCGTTTGTAGCTATTCTTGAGAATTAGTTGCACTAAGAAATTGCATGAAACTAAGAATTTCTTCGGTTCGTGAGTGGATTAGAGCACATCTGCAGTTAAATAGGTGCAGACATTAGGAGTACTGCAGTTAACCAATTGCCTAGGCTAGTCTTATTTGGAAGCCTTTGATTATGGGGGATAAAGTTGCAGCAGATCTGAACTCTAAAGTAATCAAAATAGCATTTATGTTCTTTTATTTTTCTCTCTTTCAAAATGCATAAATTATTTTTTCAGGAATTTCTTTGATGTAAAACACTCAATAAAATCATTTGAACCAATGACAGAAAATATGAGTACCTTGCTCTTCCTCTTTATGTAATTCTGAATCGACCACCTATGCAGATAAAACTAGGAAGAGTTCTTTTGGATGTGAAGAAATAAAACGAAACTACCTTGCGGACAATTAGTGTAAAAAGGTCTGGTTTGCTGTCAATTATAAATGTTCACAGTGCATCAAGTAGACATAATGGCAGCTAGTATTACATGTGCTTCTAAATAACACCACAAATTAAAAGATACCAGATTGACATGGCCTGCAGCAAACCTGAGGCTGAATGATCAGGTAAAACTCCACATGACGCTGAACGAGCAATCCATTTATAATAAAGAATCTTGCATTAGATTGTAGGAGTGCAAATAAGCTGTATGTACCTAACCATCCAATGCTATAGCTGACATATTAAGCGATGAAGGATCTATTTTTGTTTGGGGAAATTGTGGTCATTTTAAGTTGTCACTGATTTATATATGCAAAAGAAATTTCGAGATATGCTCAAATCAAGTTAAAGGTTTCTGTAGTTTTCTGTTATTTTCAACTTGAACTACCTGAAAGTAGTATGATTTTGAGTGTGATGTTTAAATGGACACTCTCTGTGATGCTTCTCATGCAATCAAGGTGCACTTTAGCTATGTGCTCAGCCATCTTTTTGCAGCAGTGGATACGAAACTTCTTTTGTTACGTTTGAGCTGCATGCAGGGACAGGATCAGATTTTATGTTGGTTTCTTGTTTTTGTTGGTGTGTATTCACATTTTGTAATATTTTGGTGGTATTTCACTTCCTGTAGCATAAAAATAAGCAACTCCTATAATTTAGAAAACGAAATCCTGACAACCAAGATGTTAAACTTTAATACCTTACATATGCTTTCACTAATCACTTCCAGAATCCTGTCTGTGGTGTATAATAAAATCCTAATGTCTTCCGTAACAATGTGTTTTCTTCTTTAGGCACTTTATGAGCTGGGCGAGTTTTTGGCATCTCCTGGAGGACTATGCTTATGCAAAGACAAGATTAGTGGAAGTTTGACACGAGAGAAGGCTAAGGTTGGTGTGGAAGCTTGGCGTGCAATATATGGTTAAGACACTTGGCGCACGTTAAAATTCCAGCACAAGGATGAGTGAACTGGATAAATAATGTAATGAATAGAAGGATAACGGCATTACTCTGTTCACCAGTAATATTTTTGACGAGTTTTTTCCTTTGAGAAGAGGGGAAACAAAAAACAGTTTTATTTTTTATCACAGCTATGTGCTGATTGTGTTGTGGGCAGTGGCGATGTTCTGTTACTGTAGTGGTTACAATCCCCCAGATGGTAGGCAGAAGCAGCCCAGGTGATATGTCATGGTCATCCAACTGTCAAAAATACAAGAAAAACTTACAAAATGGCTCTCAACTAATGAGCTAACGTCAAATGACTGCCTCGCTTTTCACTAACCACAAATAAGCCATCAATTTTTCCATGAAACTCTCGAGCATCCGTAATAAATCAAATGACCAAAAATTCCTCTCTTATACATGATTTAAAAGTAAAAATAAACTAAAAAAAAAGGACGCCCATTTCCAGACTCATCGGGTGAGGGTTGCCGGCGACCTCGCTGTTGTCTAGCGAGGATTGTCCAGCGAGCGTCCCTCGACCCACCCTGGTTGTCCAGCGAGGCGCAGCGGAGGCCCCCTTCTGCAGCCTTCGGCGAGGGATGGGCAGCCGCCCCTGCAGAGTCGTCGGCCCTCACCGCTACAACGAGACCGGACGACGAGGGTCGCGTCCTTGCTGTAACATCCGGCAACTTACTGACGAGGTTTGCTCCCTCTTTCTTCCCTCTCTCAATTAAACAACATGGAAAGAACAGTTCTGTTGTCCTTTGCTACTCCTCTGTTCATCACTCCCACCACCGAACTCATCAAGACCACGGTCAGAGCACCACTGCTCAAGCATTCGTCATCCCCATTACCACCCTCCAATGAACCCAAATCTTATTGTCGGTTTTTCTTTTCTATTGCCGATAATGTCGACCGCATGGCCTGTTACATGTCTGGCATCGTCCGCGCCTCTCTGACCCACACTGCCTTCTTCTGCCTCCCTCCGTTTCCTGCTTGTCATTACTGCAGCCCTTCCAACGTCGAGCACATGTTCAACATCCGGTTCCACGCTCACCCAAAAGGCTCCTCCTTCTATTCTGGCATCTACGACCTCGTTGGTGATGGTTCTTCAACACCGATGGCAGATGTGGAAGGTCCCAAGGAAGATCGCAAGCCACGAGTTTCAACAACCGATCCCTCTTCAAGTTCATGAACTACATCGTTATCAGACATCACTCTACAGCAGGGGTTTTGCTCGACCCATATTAGCGAGGGTCGAGTCGGCCGCAGCCAGATACTATAGCGAGGCAAGGATCGCCCGAACGTCGTCACCGTCCAGTCTCGCCGTAGCGTGGGTCCATGTTGACAAATGCGATGAAGCAAAGCGCTGAGTAATCTCTCTCTCTCCTCTATTATTATTATTGTTATTATTTTACTCTGCACCATCAATTCCTCCAGCTAGCTGCTCATTTTAGCATATTATGGATAACTCATCTTAAGGTGGATCTACTCGGAACGTGTCTTTGTGCAATTTGCTTTCTTTCTATTCTTTAGAATCATTTACTGCTGCTTTCCTCATCTTAATTTTCTCTGTGCATGTTTTTTGTTCTGTATGTGAGGAAATTTTTGGTAGAATGGCTCTGTTCAATATTATACTTTGATAGCTGGCCCTGTATGCCTAAAAGAGAAAGTCTTTCTCGAGAATATACATAGAAACATTTGCATTTGTGAGTAATTAATTGATCAAGTTCATTAGATCCATTGGATACCGACATTACAATAAAGATCTCACCCAAAAGGAAAATTAAAAAAAAAAAAGGCCATATCCACCCGCGGACTCCTCCAGCATTTGTTTTTCAGCTCTGCTGCCATAGTTGAGTTTTGGATAAGCCAAAAGGAATCCCACTACTCGAGTCAGAGGCCGAAGTCCTCCCTTCTTCCCTCTCTCCTCGGGATTCAAAGCTACTTCAGGACGTCAAGTGTCATGCACATTTACAATCTACTTCAGGACGTCAAGTTTCATGCACATTTACAATCAACAGTAGTAGCACCCAGGAGAAGCAAACTGAGGATACATCAATAGCACACCACTCAGCCCGACTAGCTATTGTACGCCCATCGGAGCCTCCATAATTGAGTTTAACATTTTGGGAGTTAAAAGGGCCTGTCAAGAAAGGTTTTCCTGCTTTTCTAGATAATTCTTCATTTACTTGTAAGACATAAAGCTGCATTGCACTCATATTATCGATTCTATGAGTTATTGGATAATTTTCATGATTTCCGAAGTCACGTGCTACCTTCATTTATTTCCTACGTTACACAAACTCTGGCTAAATTTTCTTTCGTCAGTTTCTTGATATTTTTAGGTTATAGTCTTTGTACATGAAAGATAACAGAGACAACAGTTATAGAGGTTTTGTAATAGAGCCACTTACGCTTCTCTCTTCCTCACGTTCCTTTCTTGAATGAGAAACAACGGAGGTTCTGTTCATATTAATCAAGTCTTACACAGTAAAGAAAGGAAGGGAATCTAGGAATTTCCTTCTACATCAGATCCTGAATTATTCAAGACATCATGAGGATCTGATTTACAGTTTCCTTCCTGATTACCAGTGTCACTGTCTGCAGCATTATCCTTGTTATAGATACTTCCTTGAAACTGTTCTCTGATCATCTTTTGGAGTCAGCCATACAGGGTCCTGGATGATGATATGTGAATTTGATATTGCGCCTAACAAGCTTTAGGAAGCAAACAGCTACGAAACTAATTAGATACTTGTAGCTCTTTTATTCCCCAGAAACAGAGAAACATAGCATCAGACCATTTTAGAGATCACGCTTCAGATGGTCACGTGTGGAAAAAAGATGAGAATCCAAATGCACACTTTTGACAAACCAAAGGAAATTTTAAGGCAATGCTAAGAATTGAAGCAAGACAGCTTGATAAACCAAGAAAATCGGAACTAGCACATGCATAATTAGCATGTTTGGCAAAGTAGGTTGATATGTTCCTTATGTCCTGAGATCAGTCTTAAGCATGCACAAGCAGCGACGCCTAATTGGGAGTCCTCAGTTCAAAGCGTGTTTGTGGAAACTGCCATCAGTTCCTTTGTAGAGATGAAGTTTTGCACCGAAATATTGGTCTTCTTCTTGCCCGGGAATACTTGTGACTGTGTAATGAGGCATGTCTACCAAGTCTAGCTTTTTGAGGTTGGTAAGGCAGTCATGGTCAGGTATCCTCTTCAGCTCTGGACACCCACAAATGGATAGTGTTTGAAGTTGTGGCAAGGCTCCATCCTTCACGGTAATGCTTCTCAACTTCAAGAGCTTTACGATCGTGAGAGTTTTCAGCTTAGGAAAGTTGTTGGCGCCCTGAAACTTAAGCTTCCTCCCGTCGTAGGCATCGTAGAGTTTGAACCACTCCAAGTTGGGCAATTCTTGGAGGTAGGGGGTAGGGCTGTCACGTAATTTGGAAAAGTACAAGCCCAACCTCCTCAAGTTATTGACACGTTTCACCCATTTCGGGAAGCGCTCTATTTTCCCAAAGAGCCAGATATCTTCGAGATGAGGTGGTGGGTCGTTCAGCAACTCCAGCCTTAATTCGCCTTCAGAGTCGGATGATATGCCTAGACAAAGAAGGTCCTTCATCGTCTCAATGGATTTACAAAGCTTCTCCCCATGTTCTTGTTTTACCTTGAATAACCCAAGGGCTTTAAGCTGGGTCAGGTTGCCAATTGTTTCAATGATCTTGTTTGTGGCATTTATACCTGACAGTTTTTGTAGGCATTCAGACTTGCAGATTTGTCTTGGAAAATCACATCCTGAGAGCTGGCTAATGGTGAATGGATGGATGAAATGTGAATACGCAGACACATACCGCAATTTCTTTACCTTTGATAAGTTTGGTATCCTTTTAATTTGATTGTCCCTGATATCGAGCGCTTGCAAATTATGGAGCCTCCCGAGTGACCTTGGAATTCTCTTGAGATTGGTGTTTCTCAAATTCAAGTACCTTAAGTGGTACAAACGTCCTATGCTATGAGGCAGTTCCTCAATGAAGACACCTTGCAAGTCCAACACTCTCAACAACGTGAACTTATGAAGCAGGCTAGGGATGCAAGGAGAATCGAACATCAACAAAGAACGAATTTGCCGTGCCTTCTTAGGATCACGCAGACAGATCTCTTTTATGATTTTGTCGGTAGCACCCATGAGCGATAAAGACCTGCTTCTTTCATTACTAGATACATGATCTTGGGATCCATTACCGCTTTCATGTATTATTCTTGAAAGCCCTTGTCTTTTACACATTGGCATCATCAGTTCTCGGAGAAGTTCATGCATCTGGCATGACTTCACTCTTCCTTTGTCGTTTTTTTCCACCACCAGGAGTAAGCTCCTCTGGGTAAGTTCCTCAATATATTGCTTCCCCACCTGTTCTAATGTCGTGCCTTCTTTTTCTTCCACCAACCCTTCACTCACCCAGAGTCTTATCAACTTATTTGCTTTGATAAAGTAGTTCTTTGGAAATATGCCACAATACAAAAAACATGCCTTGAGGTGTATGGGCAACTCATCAAAGCTTAGTGAGAAGATGGCTCTCACTCTACCAAGTCCAGGGTTGACCTCTAATTCCCAAGACAGGCGGTCATAGAAGCCAGTCCATTCTAATTGTGTGCGCTCCCTTCTTGAGATAACAGCTCCAAAGCACACAAGAGCAAGCGGCAGACCATTGCACCTGTCAACTAATTTCTCGCAAGTTTCTTGAAGGTGCTCGGGGCATCTGCGTTCCTGGTCTTCTCGAAATGCGTTTCTGCAGAACAGTTTCATTGGATCTTCCGGCTTCAAGGGCTTAAGTCGCTGGATCGTGGTCGGACCTAATGTCTCAACTTCTATGCCAGAAGCCACATTTTCTAAACGAGATGTAACAATGAGTCTGCAGTGGTGGTCATGCTTAGGAAATGCAAACCCAATGGTGTTTAAAACATCACTGCTCCATACACCATCCAGCACGATAACGTACCTTCGATTGTGGAGATATCGTCTGATTGTTTCCCCTACTGATGTCACATCGCTCTCCCTAGGGAGACCATCTTCAACCCCCAGCTCGATCCACAGGCGTCGAAGGGCACACTCCGCGTTGAAGGATTGGGTGATGGGAACCCATGCGAAGCAGTTAAATTGTGTTATAGTAGCACTATCTCCCATGAGCCTACGATAAATTCTCTTTGCTGCAGAAGCACCATTTCTCATGAGTTTATGGTAGACTTTCCTTGCAAGGGTCGTCTTGCCCGAGCCTCCCATCCCCACCAACAAGATTGTGGCGAGTTTTGGGTCTCCACTTTGTGCCCACTTCATCAAGATGTCTACGTTCTCGTCGATCCCTTCAGTATGAGAGTCTTCAGCAATGTATGCTTCATTAGTAGTTGTCAACTGTTGGCGCTCGAGGGTTGTCGAGCACGTTCCTTCGTCTAATCCTCTCAGGTTGTACCTGTCTCTTCTAGCAGAAATAGCAGATATGCTTCTCTTCATGTCTTCTATCATCATTGCAAGTCTGCGTTGTTGGTGGTCTCCCTTGATTCGCACGGTCGGCAAGGCTTGCCTTTTCCAAAGATGTCGAGTGGCTTGAGGAAACAAAGGCTTCAAGGCGTGGAGGTGTGCTGCTGATGTGAGGGAAAGAACGGTGGCAGCACTCCAAGAAGGAAAAACAAGATGCAGAGAGAGAGAAGGGAGCAGGCTGCGTCTAGGGCAGAGTGAGAGAGAGGAGCAAGGACGGCAGGAGAGAGAGAGAGCGAGAGTGAAGAGGGAAGAAGAGTTCACGGGTAGAGGGCAAAGCTAAAAGAAAAAACGTCTTTCTTCTTTTGGGCGTATGCATCTCAACTTTCTCATTAACAACTATATAAAGGAAAAAAATTAAAACAAAAACAAAACTTGATCCTTAATAATAGCAACTGCTGATCGTGCTTTCCATGATCTCCTCCATTTCAGCCCTCAACTTAGTAACCGCTGGTCACTCCCACCATTTCAGCCCTCAAGTCTCGCACCATTTTCTCCATCACCCATGATCTTGGGAACCGCACACACATTCTCCTCACGTTCTCCATTTCTCTTTAACTCCCCACTATTTGGAACCGCACACACTCTTTTCCCACGAGCTCCACACGTTCTCATGAGCTCCTCCACTTCAGGAGTTAGAGCAACAATCTCCCCCCTAATCCTGATGTGGCCCGAGCTCTCGAACACCAAGTACGTGTCGCATTGTTGCCAACTTTGCCGCTGGTAATGCCTTTGTCATAAGATCCGCTCGTTGTTCATCTGTGCGTACAAAATCCACAATAATATGTCCTCTTTCGACACATTCTCGAATGAAATAGAACTTTGTATCAATGTGTTTATTACGTCCATGAAAAACTGGGTTTTTCATCAGTGCGATTGCGGACTTGTTGTCCACATACAACTTCACCACTTGCGGCTCTCTCCCAATCAGTTCGGCCAAGAGTCCTCTAAGCCAAAGTGCTTGACATGCCGCCGCAGTTGCTGCCATGAACTCAGCCTCGCATGAAGACAGAGCAACGGTCTTCTGCTTTTGCGTGTTCCATGAGACTAGGCTTTCATTTACATAGAACGCCATGCCTCCGGTGCTTTTCCGATCATCGACGTCGCCCGCCAGGTCACTATCCGTGAACCCGACAATCACTTCTTCTCCTTTTCCTCTGGTGTATACAAGACCAAAGTTGATTGTGCCTTTCAAATAACGCAAAATCTGCTTCACTGCTTTGTGGTGCATCACTGTCGGTCTCTCCATGAATCTACTAGCTACACCGACAGCATACGAAAGATCTGGTCTTGTGTGGAGAAGATACCTTAGACATCCGATGACTCGTCGATACTCAGTTGCATCCACCGGTTGTCCTTCGGGATCC